>NC_053439.1:26173099-26354953 GCF_007990345.1 Gossypium hirsutum
CGAGGATGGGCTGAATGAAGATATAAAAATGTTCGTTGGCGTTCTTGAAATACGAGAGTTCGTAGTACTTGTCGAGCGAGCTTGTAAAGCCGAAGAGCTTAGAAAAGAAAAACAAAAAGTTGATGAGGGAAACTGGAGAGTTTCGTAAAAGATCTTCGGGAAAGTCTCTTCAACAGGCATCGAAGAAATTTCGAGATGATGTGGGCTGGTCGAGAGGCACTTCGGGCCTTTTTAGAGGAGATCGTGATCGACCCCCTGTGGGTACACCGAGGCCACTTCGGTCGCCAGTGTTGGGAATGAACGTCGAGACAGAACGAAATGTCGATATGCGGTAAATGGCATTCGGGATTGTAGATTCCCTGACCGCTCCTGTTACAGTGCGGATTGGTTGACCACTTCATTAAAGATTGCCGAGGTGTCTGAAAGAATGTAAATCAGAGTGGGAAACCGGGTGCTACACTGCTCGTGGTAGACCATCTGGAAATACGGGCAATGCTGGTGGTGGTCAGAGAGGATCTAGAGATGCTACGACCAGATCCGAGGCTCGTGCGCTGCTAGAGCTTATGCTATACGTGCCCGCGAGGATGCTTCTTCGCCTGATGTTATTACCGGTACTTTTACTCTCTTGGATACTAATGTAATTGCTTTGATTACCCGTTCTACTCATTCTTAATATGTGAAACCTTAGCATCAGTAAGACTTTACCTATTGAGTCTACTGAGTTCGTAATTCGGGTGTCAAATCCCTTGGGTCGTTACGTGCTTGTCGACAAAGTGTGTAAGAAATGTCCCCTAGAAATTCGAGGTTCCTGTTTTCCGGCGGACTTGATGCTTTTGCCGTTTGATGAATTTGATGTTATTCTTGGTTTGGATTGGTTGACCGCGCATGATGCGGTTGTGAATTGCAAAAGCAAGACTATTGATTTGAGGTGCGCAAATAACGAAGTAATCCGAGTTGAGTCTACGGACTTGGAGGGGATGCCAGCTGTAATATCAGCAATGTTAGCCAGAAATATGTAAGAAAAGGGTGCGAAGCATACCTTGCGTATGTACTGGATGACAAAGAATTAGACAAGAAACCCGAATCTGTGCCGGTGGTTTGTGAATACCCGGATGTTTTTCCTGAAGAATTACCGGGTTTACCACCTGTTCGGGAGGTAGAGTTTGGTATTGAGCTTGTACCTGGGACTACGCCGATTTCAATAGCTCCGTATCGTATGGCACCAACCGAGTTAAAAGAGTTGAAAGCTCAGTTGCAAGAATTGACGGATAGAGGTTTTGCTCGACCAAGTTTCTCACCTTGGGGTGCACCAGTATTGTTCGTGAAAAAGAAGGACGGAACCATGAGGTTGTGCATTGACTATCGTCAACTGAATAAAGTGACAATAAAGAACAAACATCCGTTGCCGCGCATCGATGATTTGTTCGACCAACTGAAGGGAGCCACAGTGTTCTCAAAAATAGATTTGAGATCGGGCTATTATCAGTTGCGAATTCGAGAATCAAACATACCCAAAACTGCCTTCAGGACGAGATATGGTCACTACGAGTTCTTAGTGATGCCGTTTGGGCTCACAAAAGCCCCTGCGGTATTTATGGATTTGATGAATCGGATCTTCAGACCATATTTGGATCGGTTCGTAGTTGTGTTCATTGATGACATCTTGGTCTATTCAAGAGATGAGACCGAACATGCTGAGCACCTGAGACTGGTGTTGCAAATTTGCGGGATAAGCAGTTATATGCTAAGTTCAGTAAGTGTGAGTTCTGGTTAAGAGAGGTTAGCTCCTTGGGTCATGGGGTATCCGCATCGGGTATTCGAGCTGACCTGAGCAAAATTTCAGCCATACTTAACTGGAAGCCTCCAAGAAATATTACCGAAGTTCGGAGCTTCCTGGGACTCGCCGGTTATTACCGACGATTTGTCAAAGGTTTCTCGATGATAGCCACACCAATGACGAAGCTACTTCAAAAGGATGTTAAGTTCGAATGGACGGAGAAATGTCAGAAAAGTTTTGATCAACTAAAAACTTATTTGACTGAAGCTCCAATTTTAGTGCAACCCGAATCAGGCAAAGAGTTTGTCATTTATAGTGACGCATCCCTAGTTGGGTTGGGTTGCGTATTGATGCAAGAAGTTCGAGTGGTGGCCTATGCGTCGAGACAATTAAAGCCACATGAGAAAAATTATCCGACCCATGATCTTGAACTAGCTGCCATCGTATTTGCTTTAAAAATATGGCGACATTACTTATTTGGTGAGAAGTGCCATGTATTTTCGGATCACAAAAGTCTCAAAAATTTGATGACTCAAAGAGACTTAAATCTGCGACAAAGACGTTGGCTTGAGTTGTTGAAAGATTACGAGCTTGTCATTGATTACCACCCGGGAAAGGCTAATATGGTTGCGGACGCCTTAAGCCAGAAATCATTGTTTGCTTTACGAGCGATGAATGTGCACTTGTCTGTTCTACCCGACAATGTGTTAATAGCTGAATTAAAAGCCAAACCATTATTGATTCATCAAATTCGTGAAGCCCAGAAAGTTGATGATGAATTGGTTGCAAAACGGGCTGAGTGTGCTCCGAACAAGGAATCGGAGTTTCAAATTGATGATGATGATTGTTTGAGGTTCAGAAGTCGTTTGTGTGTTCCAAGGAGTTCAGAACTCATTTCGATGATTCTGAACGAAGCCCATTGTAGCCGAATGTCAAGTCACCCGGGGAGTACGAAAATGTACAATGATTTGAAACGTTGGTTTTGGTGGCATGGTATGAAACGAGACATCTCCGACTTTGTTTCGAGATGTTTAATATGTCAACAAGTGAAAGCGGAACATCAAGTGCCTTCAGGATTACTTAAGCCGATCATGATACCCGAGTGGAAATGGGATCGAGTCACAATGGACTTTGTGTCCGGACTGCCATTGTCAACAAGTAAGAAGGATGCGATTTGGGTTGTTGTTGATAGACTGACTAAGTCGGCTCACTTTATCCCCGTGCGTACGGATTTTTCATTGGATAAACTAGCCGAATTGTATGTTTCTCAGATTGTGAGATTACACGGGGTACCTATTTCTATCGTGTCGGATAGAGATCCGAGATTCACCTCGCGATTTTGGAGGAAATTGCAAGAAGCTTTGGGTACCAAGCTGCATTTTAGCACTGCTTTTCATCTCCAAACTGATGGTCAATCTGAGCGGATAATTCAGATACTTGAGGATATGTTGAGATGTTGCATCCTCGAGTTCAGTGGTTCATGGGAACGGTATTTACCTTTGATTGAATTCGCTTACAATAATAGTTTTCAATCAAGTATTAAGATGGCACCTTACGAGGCTTTGTACGGTCGTAAATGCCGTACACCATTGTTTTGGACCGAGCTCGGTGAAAGTAAAATTTTCGGAGTTGATTTGATTAAGGATGCCGAACAGAAAGTAAAGGTAATCCGTGAAAGTCTGAAAGCAGCCACAGATCGTCAAAAATCGTATGCGAATTTGAAACGAAAGGACATTGAATATCAGGTGGGAGATAAAGTGTTCCTTAAAGTTTCGCCTTGGAAAAAGGTACTCAGGTTTGGCCGTAAGGGCAAGTTGAGCCCGAGATTCATTGGGCCGTACGAAATCTCCGAACGAGTTGGTCCGGTTGCGTATAGATTGATTTTGCCCCCTGAGCTTGAAAAGATTCACGACGTCTTTCATGTTTCGATGCTTCGACGCTATCGATCTGATCCATCGCACATAATTAGCCCATCAGAGGTTGAAATTCAAGCCGATATGAGTTATGAAGAAGAGCCGATACGTATCCTAGTTCGTGAAGTGAAGGAGTTGCGAAACAAAAGGGTTCCGTTAGTGAAGGTGTTATGGCTCAAACACGGGATCGAGGAAGCTACTTGGGAAACCGAGAGCTCGATGAAAGAACGATACCCAAACCTATTTACCGGTAAGATTTTCGGGGACGAAAATTTCTTAAGTGGGGGAGAGTTGTGACAGCCCAAAATTGACCCTAGTCGGGAAGTGGTTTCGGGACCACAAAACTGAGTCATAAAAATAATTGATTTCCATATTCTATGCTTATTATGTGTGTACATGAGTATGTGGAAGTTTCATTCTCCAATTTTGCCAATTGCATGAGAAATTATTAAATAGGGATTGATATGAGACATGGTAAAAATATGATAGGCTAATTTAAAATGGTCTATTAATGCATGTTGTGAAAATGATGGGTTTGCATGTCAAATTACCCAAAATTTGAGCTAGTGGTTGGCCATGCTATGGGTGGAAACATGTTGGGAACATGTTGGCCTAGTGAGGTATGTAGGAAAAAAATAAAATAAGGGGCATGGGCATAAAATAATGAAAAGGAGTATGATGAATACAAAAAAAAAATGTGTGTAGTTGTTTCCCCCCATTGCCGTGAGCTAAAGAAAAGAAAGGAGAAAATTTTTGTTCATCCTTTCTCATCTTCATTTAGCCGAAACTAGAAAGAAAAAAACAAAGAAAAAAAAATGCTCATCCTTTGGTTCATCCTTGGCCAAAAATTTTAAGGAGGAAGGAAGAAGAAAGGTTGAAGAGGTTCGGCCATGCATGTAGCTAGGCTAAGGTATGTTTGATGATGTTCCATGAGATGCATGCATGTTTTAGTTGTTAGCTTGAGTTCTACCTAGCCCATGGTCTAAATCTTGCTATGTGATGGAAATGACACTCGGCCATGGATGCATCATTCTTGGTTGATGTTTGATGTTGTGGTGATGAGGCATGAGGATGAGTTAAGATTTGGCCTAGGTGGAGTTTGTGTTAATGCCATTGCATGCTAAATATGAAGCTTGTTAATGATGCATTTGATGGTGGCTTGATGATTCTTGAACCTCCTTTTTAGCATTTTTGAGTGAGCACATATGTGCATTGGTTGCTAAATGGAGAAGAATCGGCTAGCAAGTTGTGTGCTAAGGCCGAATATAACTTTTGCATGTTAATGAGCAATGCATGTGTTAAATTGATGGAAAGGGAGAGGATGCTTTACTAGTGTGTATATGTGTGTATTAGCCAAGTTTTGAACTTGAAACAAAAGGGTGTTTAGTCAATACAAGTGACCATACTTGTAGAATGTATTAAGTGTTGAAATCGGCCCCAAAATAGACATGCATATTCGGCCAAGGGGGAAAAATTAGCTAAAATGTGGAGTTTGATTCATGATTCCGTACATATGTGACTTTAATGTCTAATGTATAAATATGGGCTAAGTGCCTTGTGTTCCTCTTTTCGATGCTCAAATGATTAAATCAATTTATTTGTTTAATTAAGCTCAAGAGCAAAGGGGAACTAAATCCGATAAAGGGAAGGAAAAAGTGGTCGAATAGCTATCGGAATCGTTCGACAACACCCGAGGTAAGTTCTTGAGTAAAAGAACTTAAATTATGATGTGATTAGATCATGTTTTGAGCAAATTAAAATCATGCTCTTTGTGTGGCTATTGAGCCGAATTTGCAAGAATGATAAATGTCTTGTGTTTGAGTTTTGCTAACGAGAATGAAATACGAATGGGCCATGATTTATTGTTAAATGTGCATGGTTATTTGAATGCTGTCCGGGCTAAGTCCCGAAGGCTTGTGGTAAGTGACAATATCCGGACTAAGATCTGAAGGCATTTTGTGCGAGATACTAATTCCGGGTTAAGTCCTGAAGGCATTTGTGCGAGTTACTAAATCCGGGTTAAGTCCCGAAGGCATTTGTGCGAGTTACTAAATCCGGGTTAAGTCCCGAAGGCATTTGTGCGAATTACTATAACCGGGCTATGTCCCGAAGGCATTTGAACGAGGAGCTATATCCGGTTAAATTCCGAAGGTACGTGATTTGGGAATGAATGAACTTGCTGTAAAATTCCAGTTAATACTCTCGAAACATCCCAACATTGAGGTATGTTTCGTATGTGCTTGAATTTAGTTGAGCCCTTACAAATAAGTATTCGCTCAGTTGATAAACGAGCTACCGGCCTTTGGCTGAGTTGATCTTTTGTGTATGTACATAAGGGTTGATAATGTGAAGCAAGTACGATATCGTAAATTTGTGCATATGAAATTATCCGTTTAGCTATATGAATGGTATACTTTTGTTGTGCTGGAATTCCTTGCTCAAAACTTACTAAGCATAAATTGCTTACTCCGTTTCATTGCTCCTCTGTTTTATAGATTTGGTTCTCCAGCTATCGGACTCGGGATCTTGAGGTCAAAGTCGCCCACACTATCAAAGCCCCCTTTTGGTACAATTTTGGTTGAACTTCGAAATGGCATGTATAGGACTACCCGTTTGTTGTGGGTCGTGGACCCTTTGGACTTGTATAAATTTTGGATAGCCATGCGAAAATGGCTTATATGTGTTTGAGTATATTGTTATAATCATTTGGTGTGGATATGCTTGACAAGGATTGGCCACGGGGATGGTTAATCACTTTCATAAATTGTGCTATTTATGCAAAAAGGGCTAGTTGAATCATGGAAACCATGAAATAGGTAAAGTCTACCTTAAAGGCAGATGCTGACAGCAGCAGTGATGTAGATTTGGAAAATCACTAAAAATAGTAGGAATGGAATTAAATAGTGAATAAATTATGTAAACAAACCTTGATGAATCTACTTTCACAGGAAAGTAACGAAACAATCATACGGACAGTATGTTAAGAGATATTCAGGTTCTCGTGAGACAGGGCCAGAACGGTTTCTGGATTTCCTGTTCCGACTTTGGAAATTCATTATAAATTAACCAGAGATAATTAGGAGTCATACCATATATGGATAGATTCCTCTCTGAGTCTAGTTTCTATAGAAATAAACGGCATCAGTATTGAAGCTCTGTACAGGGATATATCCAAGTCGTAATGCGCAAAGGTCAGGGTAGTCGATCCCTGTAACATGGGAGACTTTGACTAATAAACTGTACTAATTGGCCCGACCAAAAATTCTAGAAAAAAATATGTAGATGGGCATATGAGTCTAGTTTCAGGGAAATTTACGGAACTGGATTCCGAGTTGTGAAACTCAAGATATGATTTTTATAGCGACTAGTACGCAGATTGGCAGTGTCTGGGAAATTTTTTTATAAGGGGCTTAAAGTCTGTTAACACCTCGTGTTCGACTCCGGTGTCGGTCTCGGGTTTGGGGTGTTACATTTTCGACACTCATTTCATTCGCATTTTCTTTTCTTTCTCTTTCACTTATTTCTTTTTCAATCTCTTTTTCTTTTTTTTTTCTTTCAATTTCTTTTTCAATTTCTTTTTCTTTTTCTTTTCTTTCAATTTCCTTTTTTTATTTCTTTTCTTTTTCTTTTTCATTCTTTTTCCCTTGTTCGTTTTCTCTTGACTTTTCAATAGAAGCTTTCATCTTGAGTTGATCTTCGTAGACTTCCTTCGGTGTGAGTGGGGCTAATGTTACTGTCCTTCCAAAATGCTTGAAGGTATTTTTCAATGGAAAAAGCAATAAGGACTTGTTTGGTCACCTTTAATTCGACACCGTCTTTAAGCCATTGTAGCTTATAAGGATGTGGATGCTTGGTAGTAGTTAAGCCAAGCATCTACACCATTGTCGTACTGGCTACATTAGTACAACTACCTCCATCAATGATAACGCAGCAAAATTTTCCTTGTACTCGAAAACGTGTATGGAAGATATTCTCCCTTTGCTGCTCATTTTCCACGTTTTGAAGAGTAAGACTTCGTTTAATGACTAATACCTCATCGTTAACAACAAAATTTGATTAAGGATTTCTTGACATGATGCTTAAATTCCTCACTTCAATCCTCACTTAAATTGCTCTCAAAGAAAGAAAAGATGACACTCCACTCGTGTTTCACTCTAATGCTAGCTTTTACCTCTTGATGAATTTTCACTCGTGCCTTTTTCCACTCAAATTCACTTCTCAAAGTTCTTGGAGATTTCGTTAGACATATTTAGAAAACTCGTAGGTCAGCTTCAAAAGGCTTAAAAACAAAGGATTAATGCTAGGTACTAGGTAGGCTGAAAGAAAATTTTAAGAGTGTGGCTTGCAAAAATCGGTTTTAAAGAACAAACAAGGAAGATCGAAAATTTTGAACACTTTAAAAACGAGCTTTTCTTTTTGTTGAATTGCACAAAATCCAAACTCCCACTTTTGTATGCATAGACGAATACATGCTTCCACATTAACTAGCTTCGATGAACCTAAAAGATACATGTATGTTCAGCTAATGATCAACTCCCAATGTTTATGCATATTCAGGTTCATGAGCCACATTGAATGAGCTTTCAAAATTCATGCACATCCAGGTGCATGCTCCACATAAATAAGCTTCATTGAGTCGACATTGTGCATGTATTGTCTAGCCACATGTCTTAACAACCTGCTAAGACAAAGTAAACATTTGATTCAAGCAATCATCAAGACAAATTAATCATTCAAATAAATATGTAAAGGACTTAAACACAATTAAGAATTTAACTTACTAACATATTAAATCTGTTCTAAAACTAAACATACTTAATAAAAAAATAAAGACTTGAATTAAATAAGTAACATGCTTAGGACACATTTAAAGCAGAATAACATTGACAAAATTAATAGTTTTCAATAATCAAAAATCATCAGGCATTTAATTAAAGCTGTAGAAAAAACTAGAACTTAATTAAGCAAACTAAATAGTTAAAATGTCTAAAAATTAGCAGCTAGGCTAGCTAGCTAAATCAAATTCAACCTTAATTAAATTGAAGATATCCCTTGTTGAATCGTCCAACACTTCATTTTGCACTTGGGACCCTCGAGTTTGGGCCAATTTCGATGCTGTCAAATTGTATCGTGACATGATGCAGCCGAGATCGCATCATACACGGGTGTGGCTAGCCCGTGGTACAAATTGTGACCATGCATGTAAATGTTCCAAAACTTTCAATAAGCACATGGCTATGTCACTAGTCCGCGTATGACACATGGCTGTGTGTTAGACTGTGTGCAACAAAATAGACCATATGTTGCATAACAGAAACCAACCCTTCCAAAATAACCTATAAAGCATTCAATAACAATTTAACTTGTTCAAAACATGTACATTTCAAAGCCAAAACTTTAATTTCAATAACTAACTAAACATGCAACCAATATGTCATATTTGGCACCATTACAATCAAAGTTATAACCATGTATCAATTATTATATTAACTAGATCATATACATATCACTTCTAAACTATACCATTCACTTTCACAAGTCTAAATATCAAACTTTGCATGAATCAAAACATCATTCCAACAAGTTACTATATAGAATATGTGCTTATATGCAAAGACCAACCAAACCAAAACATATGTATGTGCCTTTACAAGTGTTTGACCAACTTATATACATGCCACATATAACCAACTCGAAACGTTCAAAAATCTACCAAATCGAAAGACGAAAGGCGTTTGCTTCTCATAATCCAATCGACACGTTCTGGACGTCCAAAATCTACAAAGAAAGTAGTAACACCAGTAAGTATTATAAATACTTAGTAGGCTCATATAATATAAACGATTTGCTTACCTCAATCATTTATCACATACTATACAATATGCAAACAATTATCCATATCAAGGCATAATAGGACATCATCAAATAGGTACGGTTTTGAATTATAATCATACATATAATCTCAAATAACCATATATCAAGCACAAGTCAATTTGTATCTAATATCCATATCATGTTCATCTTTTGTCAACATCAATTTCATGGTTCCACATTTTTCCATCTTTTATTTTTACCTGATGAAACATTGTAAAAGAACTTAGTACACGGATGAAATAATATCAGGTGCTCGTCCGAGCTAATCATATACATCAGTGTCAGGTTACCCATCCGGGCTAAACCTTTAATGACACGCTAAA
Organism: Gossypium hirsutum; assembly: GCF_007990345.1. Taxonomy (NCBI): domain Eukaryota; kingdom Viridiplantae; phylum Streptophyta; class Magnoliopsida; order Malvales; family Malvaceae; genus Gossypium; species Gossypium hirsutum. Next base: position 26,182,987 of record NC_053439.1, read on the forward strand.
TATCTTGGCATGGACTAAATATACATGTAAGGTTACCCGTCTGGGCTAAATGATACGAGTCATAAAGGCCCAATCCAAGTTCAAGAACGTGATGGGCTCAAATTGCCACAAGGCCCAATAACGAGATCAAAGGCCCGACAAATGCGGTCCAAACTAAATGGGACCATTCAAGAGCTTGTTAGCAAGGCCTTAGATTCATACACGAGAGAACAAGAAAATCAAGATTCACTTTCTTGTTTTCAAGAAAATCAAGAAATCGAATCTTGGCCCAATTTTGCTGTTCGAAGAGATTTCAAGAATTAAGAAAATCAAGATTTCAAATCTTGGAAATCTTGGTCCAAGAAACCAAATCTTACAGCCAAAACGCATTGGATCTCCATTACGAGCGTCAACGACCCAATTTTGGTAGGAGATGGATCACGAGCCCAAATTCTTGAAGGCGAGGCCCAATAACCAAAATCCAGCCCAATCAAGAATTTCTTCATACTTAGTTGAAAAATCAGGCCAAAATGTCAAAGGGCCCAATTTGTAAACATCTTACTTGTTTAATTTAATTTTTTAATCTTTAGGAGAATTACATGTAAAATTCGGCCCAAAACAGCCCATATAAGTGCATGGCCGAATTTACCTTGTTATTTTATTAATTAGGTTTAATTTTTATTAGTTACTTGTGAGATTAGGATTTGTTGGAGGCCTATATAAGCATTGGCCAGCCACCCTTTGTAAAAACATCTTATTATTATTTTTTTCTATCAAATTTCAGATTTGTTGAGTGCAGAATTTTCTTTGGGGTTTTCTCCAAGAATTCTCTCTTGAGTTTTCTTTAGAAGTTGTTTTAACAATCTTTTGATTGTGGGAGCCATCTTCAACCTTCTTCTTGCCATCGATATTCTTTAGAGGGGAGATTAGAGCCGTTTGAAGGAATTTGTGAATTCTTTCGAGAATTCAAGGGTTCTTAGGACTTTTCTTTATTTCTTGCTGTTTCGATTTGTTTCTTTATTCCTACTTGTGCCGATTCATCATCTAATATTTTGCTGTTCTTGTTTGTGTTTCAGCCTTGATTCAAACTCCAAGAACTCTTCATTTAATCGGTTCTTTTTTTTGGCCACATATAGTCGACTCAAAATTCCCCAAAATTTAGGGTTCTTGCCGTTTTCTATTTCTTCTTGTTGGGTGAAATTCGGCTGCTGAAATTTGGGCAATTCATATTGGGTGTTCAATTGGACCGAATCGCAACTTAAATTCACTTCTTGAACTGTTCAATTTCACCTATTTCTTTCTTTTCTTTTTTTTTGCCGCCCAAATCCCTAATCTTCCAATTAAAATCTGATTGTTTCAATCTACTTACGGTTTTGGTGTTCTTGGCAGATTCGGCTTGTGGGAGTTCATTCTTGGGAATCAATTTCGTGTTCTTGGTTTCAAGAAACCTCTTTCATAAGTGTTTCGTTCCTTGATTAGATCTTGCTGATTTTTAGGGTTCTTATTCCAGATTTTAATTTTTCCAGATTTAATCTCGTTCTTTGTTTGATTTCAGATCTGTTCGTTTAGAGCTTTCGTAGGAGTTTCTCGTGACTTGGCAACTCGATCTTGGTCCGCGCGCCTCCGTATCATTTGGTATCAGATTTTGGGCGTTTTGGGTGTTCTTGGTTGATTTCTAAACTGATCTCTATTTTTTAAAGCATAAACAGCAGTTTTACCCAGAAAAATTATTTAAAAAAAATTCATTTGAGTGGGTAAACGTTGTCCGATTAATCTGAAATTTTACATACATGTTTTTGGCACTGTGATTGAATATAAAAAAATTATTTCCGCAAAAAAATCAGTCAAAAAAGTCAAAAAAATCAAAAAAGACGAAATTCAATAAAAATTTAAAAAAAGATTCAGCGAGTTGAATTTGGTGCCCAAAATTTCCAGATCAAAAATTCAATATATAAGGACACTCAATATTTAATTTCGTGATTTTTGGATATCGGGAACACCTCGAACGAAGTTGTCAAGTTACTCCGCAGTTTTTCGGGTTTTCTGTTTTCAGCAATTTTTATTGATTCTTAGCTGTAGGTTTTCATTTGTTTACCTTTATTCTTCCTTTACGTTATCTAACACCTTCTTGTTTCTTGTGTTAGTAGGATTTAAACGTGTGCACAACTTCTTCCTCGGTGCAACACGAATCAATTGGTGTCTCGTCAGTTTTTGGCATCCTAGTGCAAATTAGGATTCTTTGGTAGTTTGGTTCACACTCTCTAATTGGTTGATATAAACTCTGATAAAGAACTCACAAGATTGAATTCGACCTCATTGAGAATGTGATTTTTCTTTTTGAGTGATTAATGGTGAAGTTTGCTAACTTTTATTTTTGAGTGTTGAGTGTTTATTTTTTACAGGTTTTGAAGATGTCTAAAGGTGATAATAATGATGCACTTATGAAAGTCCAACAACAGTTAGACAAACATACTGCTGCAATCACACAAATAAATGCTACACTTCAAGCATTGAATACTACTTTGAATGAGGTACGAGTGAATCAAAAACATCAATATCGAGATCCAATTAAGGAAGATAGGGATAACCAGCCCTATAGGTGCAGCCCTCAACGTGTCCCTAGAATGGATGATGATTTTCATGATCATGGACAATCATCTTTGGCAAAACCAAAGAGCGAGCAGCAACGAGAACATCTCTTTCATACTCGCTGCCATGTACAAGGTAAGCTTTGTAGAGTTATTATTGATGGTGAAAGTTGCTCGAACATAGCCAGCACGACGATGGTGGAAAAGCTTTGCTTAACCACTACCAAGCATCCACAACCTTATCATCTACAAGGGCTTAGCAACAAAGGCCAATTTAGGGTCACTCAACAAGTGCGCATCGCCTTTTCTATCGGTAAGTATCAAGACGAAGTTGTGTGTGACGTAATGCCTATTCAGGCCTGCCATTTGTTGCTAGGAGAACCATGGCAACTGGATCGAAAAGTCACTCACGATGGTCGTACCAATAGGTATTCTTTCAAGCATCAAGGAAAGAAACTCACCTTAGTGCCGCTCACTCCGGAACAAGTCCATGAGGACCAAATCAAACTGAAAAATTCTGTTAAAACAAGTGAGGAAAAAGAAAAAGAGAATGAAAAAGAGCAAAAAGAGATTGAGAGTGAAAAAGAAATTGAAGAAAGAAGAGAAAATGAATTAGAAAAAGAAACAAAAGAAAAAGACGTGGAAAGGGTAGTGAGGAATGTTTCCACTAACCAAGATATGAATTTTTCTTGTGTTGCTACTTTTCAGGTTCCCGAAAGATCGAAAGATAACTTTCAACTTCAATACCTCTCAAATGAAAGACGCTTTCATACGATCAACTTAGGCAAAGATGAAATCACACTACATGATCCCGAAGGTAAGCGAGGTAAGGAAATTTTAGAAACCGAGTCCAGTGCAGATTTGAAAATTATTGATCAAACTTTTGGTGACTTAGTTCTTAAAAGATCCCCTCATTTTGATCCGATTAATTGTTACTCTTCGATTGTGGTTGATAAAGTCATTACGAAAAGAAGCGTGATGTGTTATTCTCTTGATTTACCTTGTGTAAAATCCTCGAATTTGTCCAAATCTATTTTGGAGAATAAGGTAACGAAATTTTCCAAATTTGTTTTCAATTTATATTCGTGCCTTAAACAGTTTATGTGGTTGTACATGAAGTTTGAGTTCCATTTGACAAAGGTTAACTCAACAACGGAGATTCGACTACACTATGCCCCCGATGAACGAAGGTTTGTTTTAAATGAAAAAGGTAAAATCGACCCTTATTCTTTTGCTTATCAAGGTAAGATGCTTGAAACCTTTGAAACACTTTTGTACTCCTCGGTTAGCGACAAAGATTGTGTTGATGAACACTTAGATCGAAACGTGCTTGACTGTCCTATTTTATTTATTGATGATAAATCTATTTTGATGGTTGATAAAAAGATTCTTGTTTTTGATAATGCATGTGTGAGTGAATCTATAGACCGTCGATTAAGGCATGGTAATCTGAATCTGTCCATTCACATGCGTTATACCTGTTCTATTATGCTTATAATTGGACTACAAACTTGTTTGCGTTGCTATTTACTATTCCATGGCTATTCTTTTCAGTGGACTCAATTGCCATTAGTCCCGTTCGATCGAGGAAAGTCGAGTTCATTTGATTTTTTAGATTCGAGGACGAATCTTTTTGAGGAAGGGGGGAATGATACGAGTCATAAAGGCCCAATCCAAGTTCAAGAACGTGATGGGCTCAAATTGCCACAAGGCCCAATAACGAGATCAAAGGCCCGACAAATGCGGTCCAAACTAAATGGGACCATTCAAGAGCTTGTTAGCAAGGCCTTAGATTCATACACGAGAGAACAAGAAAATCAAAATTCACTTTCTTGTTTTCAAGAAAATCAAGAAATCGAATCTTGGCCCAATTTTGCTGTTCGAAGAGATTTCAAGAATCAAGAAAATCAAGATTTCAAATCTTGGAAATCTTGGTCCAAGAAACCAAATCTTACAGCCAAAACGCATTGGATCTCCATTACGAGCGTCAACGACCCAATTTTGGTAGGAGATGGATCACGAGCCCAAATTCTTGAAGGCGAGGCCCAATAACCAAAATCCAGCCCAATCAAGAAATTTCTTCATACTTAGTTGAAAAATCAGGCCAAAATGTCAAAGGGCCCAATTTGTAAACATCTTACTTGTTTAATTTAATTTTTTAATCTTTAGGAGCATTACATGTAAAATTCGACCCAAAACAGCCCATATAAGTGCATGGCCGAATTTACCTTGTTATTTTATTAATTAGGTTTAATTTTTATTAGTTACTTGTGGGATTAGGATTTGTTGGAGGCCTATATAAGCATTGGCCAGCCACCCTTTGTAAAAACATCTTATTATTATTTTTTTTATCAAATTTCAGATTTGTTGAGTGCAGAATTTTCTTTGGGGTTTTCTCCAAGAATTCTCTCTTGAGTTTTCTTTAGAAGTTGTTTTAACAATCTTTTGATTGTGGGAGCCATCTTCAACCTTCTTCTTGCCATCGATATTCTTTGGAGGGGAGATTAGAGCCGTTTGAAGGAATTTGTGAATTCTTTCGGGAATTCAAGGGTTCTTAGGACTTTTCTTTATTTCTTGCTGTTTCGATTTGTTTCTTTATTCCTACTTGTGCCGATTCATCATCTAATATTTTGCTGTTCTTGTTTGTGTTTCAGCCTTGATTCAAACTCCAAGAACTCTTCATTTAATCGGTTCTTTTTTTTTGGCCAGATATAGTCGACTCAAAATTCCCCAAAATTTAGGGTTCTTGCCGTTTTCTATTTCTTCTTGTTGGGTGAAATTCGGCTGCTGAAATTTGGGCAATTCATATTGGGTGTTCAATTGGACCGAATCGCAACTTAAATTCACTTCTTGAACTGTTCAATTTCACCTATTTCTTCCTTTTCTTTTTTTTTGCCGCCCAAATCCCTAATCTTCCAATTAAAAATCTGATTGTTTCAATCTACTTACGGTTTTGGTGTTCTTGGCAGATTCGGCTTGTGGGAGTTCATTCTTGGGAATCAATTTCGTGTTCTTGGTTTCAAGAAACCTCTTTCATAAGTGTTTCGTTCCTTGATTAGATCTTGCTGATTTTTAGGGTTCTTATTCCAGATTTTAATTTTTCCAGATTATCTCGTTCTTTGTTTGATTTCAGATCTGTTCATTTAGAGCTTTCGTAGGAGTTTCTCGTGACTTGGCAACTCGATCTTGGTCCGCGCGCATTCCGTATCACTAAACCTATAAAACAATATTAGGTTACCCATCCGAGCTAAACCTATGTGACATGTATCTTCAAGTCCACAAAAAATGCTGGAGCTTGGAATCATCGAGCATCAACCTGTAACCTCTTATACGAGACTTTTACTAAGTTCATCGGGATTATCTCAACAGTTCAATTTCGTACTATTTCATTACGATTAAGTCTAACTCCAATTCGAGTACTATCTCCTAACCAATCCAAATTATAAAATAAACATTAATATACATTAAAATATAATTCAATAGAAAATTAAAATTATTTATACTGTATGAACTTACTTGGAAAACAACAACGGTTTAGGTGTCAGGGGCTATTTAATAGTTTTTCCTTTTCCTCGTATATCCTCCGATTATTGTAAATCTTGATCTAGATCATAATTTAACTCGATTATACATTCCAAATATCATTTAACAACATATTGAAGTTATATAACAATCCAATTTCATCTATAGAACAAATCCTCAACTTTTGCATTTATTTCAATTTAGTCCCTAAGACTGAAAATATCATAACTTTCGAATTTCAGCTTCAATTTCGAAATCGATCTTAATTATATCCTTCTATAGTCCATTAGAACCTATATTTATCATATATTCATGCACATTTCAAATTTATTACATTTTAGTCCTTAAGTTCAAAACTGGCAACTTTTACTTTACAAACTAGTTCGTTAACATATCTAAACTTCAAAAGTAGAAAAATATCCACAAAAGCTTCAAGAATACTTCAGTGGAAACTTTTATAAACTTTAACAGTTTCATGAAATAGTCCTTGATTAGCTAAATCAAGCTCTTGGAATTCCAAAAATATAAAAATTATAAGAAATAGGCTTAAAATCACTGACCAATTGAATAGATAAAGTTGAAATTAATAAACCCTAGGTTTTCTTCCCCTTAGCCATGAGAAAGAATAAAGATGATGAGAAAAATGTCTCAGCTTTTCTTTTAAAATTCCTTATATACCTTACTTAATATTTTAAACTTTAATTAATTACTTTGAACTTGATTAACTTAACACTAAGCTTAATTAAGCAACATAATTGGGGAATGTTGTCATCTACCACCAACAATCCATATAAAAAGGGTACTTTTCCATAATGAACCCTTAGCAAACTAAAAATCTATAGTGGCTAAACTTTTACTACTTTTACGTTTTAGTCCTTACACGTTATTTAGCTATCTAATCAAATAAATTGTTGCACCAAAATTCAATATTATACTCAAAAAGACTTGCAAATATTAAATAATACTTTAACTAACTTGATTATTGGAATACGAGATTCCTATGTCACCATTTTCGATACCACTAAATATAAGTTGTTACAATTTTTATAAAAAATAATTATTGATTAAAGTTTTAATTTTTTTTTACCGATTGAAAGTGAGAACACATTGTTGGTGACTCATTGATGCAAGAAATGGCATCTTGCACCCATGACTGTAGCAGTATAAGACACCTGTTTATATCTTATGTATTGCGACAGAGCTCACAGTACAACATTGCTAATATTGCTAAAGCCCAACTGTACAAAAGGACAACTCAAAAATTAGCAAAAAGAGGCAAGTACATTAGTTGGACTGTATTATTATTTATGTCTGGCATGAGCACTCCGTATTAGCTACAGTATATATGTGTAGCCTCTCAAACCCAGCCTAGATGTTACGGCCAGATTTTGAAGGCTGCATTAGCCACCAAAATGGCCTAGTAAAATTATTAGAGTTTTTAAAACAATCTTTTTAAAACATTTATTTACCTTTGAAGAAAAACTTAGCTTCATATCTCTTTCTCACAAAAACATACGAGTTTTGAAAACTATTTGATGTCAACATTTTCCTTATTATGGTGACTATTTTTGAAAACTTAATTGATTTCCAATTTATTTACTTTTCAAATTCTCATTTACATAAATATCGTAGTGGAAAAGTGATATTTAACATAGTTTTAATGACAACCAAATTTTCATGCAAAATTAACTCAAATTCCATGTTTAAATAGCCTAAAATCAATTTAAATGATATGAATGGTAAATAAACCCCAAATTAACAATCTCATGCTATAGTTTATATAAGACATTGTAGTTCCAAAATAACAAAAATTATAATATTATGTCTAAAATACTTTTAACGAAAATAATCTGAGCCAATTCCTTTGAATGTCAAGTACATGTCCTAACCTTGCGAGTTGTTTGAGAAGATTGAAATGAGAGGGGTGAGCTTAAAGAGCTTAGTGTGAGTCTAAACACAAGGAAATCAGTGCAAAACAGTAGACATGCCATACAAAATAACAATTATCAAAACAGTCGTAATCGTGTAGCAATACAAAATTTAACAATTTGTTTGAGCATGCTTATATATGTCAATTCAATTCATGTTTAACAAAAAAAGTTCCTACCCATACTCCGCTACACACCATAGTAAGAATTCCCTAGAACTCATCCATCCCTACGCATCGTATTGTGGATAAACCACCAGCAATTGCAGATAGATTGCAGATAAATTGCTAGTAAGTTGTGGATAAACCACCAGTGTTTGCAGATTTAGAACTGTCACTACTTCCTCCTTTCATATCGTCCCAATCCCCATGTTATGCAATATGGCATGTTAGTAACAGTACAATATTGAAATAGTAGTCATGCTTATCATGCAATTAGTTTAACAGTAGCAGTAGGTATGTTGAACATACAATTAGTAATACAGAAACAATAGTAACAGTAACAGATCATCAAATATACAGTGACAGTAGGCATGTATCGTTTACATATCATACATTATAACAGTAGCAATTCAGTCATTTATGTCACAATTTTCAGAATATACATAATATCAGGGTCACAATTGTAACATCCAAAAAATTAGGGGTTAGTAAAATCGAGTTTGTGAATCAGGAGAGAGTGGTCATGCCTTAATTTTTGAGACTATCTATGTGTTTTTACGAAATAAATGAGGTATTGGTTTGTTGCTTAAGTGTTAGTGAAACATTCTTTGAAATCCAAGTTCAAATCCCTTCACTCGCACCATTTATATTATTTTGCAAATTATGCATTGAACCCTAGTATATGATACGTCTTGTTTTTAAAATAAATATTGCAAAATTATTTCAAGAATGAGAAAATATCCCAGTGGTTAAAATAAATATTAGAAAGCATGAAAATTAAATTAAGGTCCTAAGTTCAAATCTTTTCCCTTGCAAAATAATTAAATTTTGCAAAATCCCTTGTTTTTTTATGTGTGTGCCATCCATATCATCTTACACCTAGGTATAAATATTATTTTTAGACAAAATAATTAGCCTTTAGTCTCATTCTTCCCACCCTAGCAGTCCCTCTCCTTCTCCTCTCCTATAGGCAAGAAAGAGGGTTGTTTCTCTTTAATTTCTTCTCATATTTTTCCAGAATTATCTTAGGTTCTTGAACCCATCCTAATAATTCTTTAATTTTGTGTTAATTAGGGAAAATCTATTTTGATCAATCGGCAATTCAGATCTGACAATTCAGGAAGCATATGTGTGGTTGACTGTAAACTAGTTTATAGTTTCGGTTTAGATATTGGGGAAATATTGTTAATTGATTAAATAAATAATTTTAATAAATGATTAAATACTGGTTTTATAGTATTTAAATGTGTTAGGTGCAGACTTAAACGCCCCAAAACCAACAGTGAAGCTAAAAGATGTTTGCACATATGATTCGTATCTATTCAGTGTAAGAAATCTAACTAGTTTGGATTCGAAAATTTGTTATAATTGTAATGGTTGGATTTATTCCATAAGTGGGTGTTTGGGGGCTGTTTAAGAAGCATATTAATTGATTTTAATACTGATTTTTAATTTAGGTTTATTTTAAAGCTTATTAGAGAAACCACAAGATTTACAAGTGTGCTACAAAAAAACGTAAAATAAGGTGTGGGTTCTAACTCAAAAACTTGGATGTTAATAATGAATTTAATGATATAAATGATTATTTAGCTTGCTGATCGGGCTTGACTAATTAGCTAAGTAATTAAATTTGTGAGTGGTCGAATAAGGTACGTTTCAAGCCCTAACTATTTGGCATGGTAGCAATGTTTCTAGTTTGACTGAATGATTGACATTGTCATGAATGTTTGGTTAATTTGATGTATGATTGGTTGTATGTATAGCATGTTTTTGAATGAAAATAAGGCTTATGCATGATATATTCGTACAATTGATTTGCTATGAAATGTTTGAAAGACTACTATACATGCACACATAAAAGTTGTAAATGTACATGAAATTGTGATTTGTTAAATGATACCACCTTGATGGTAAACTGAAAGTTGGATAAATGATCCTATTCACTAAATGTATTTGATAATTTGAGGGCATGCTGAACATGCCAATAAATTGTGAAAGTATTGAATTATGACTATATATGAGATTGTATGACATATTGCATGTGCATTTGAATGGATTAGTATTGTGGTTGATGGAGAAGTTCTGTGGAGTACCGACGACATAATAAGTTTGCATTTATTTGTAGTCAATACACTGCACCTAGAGTATTGAGGAGATTTGCAATTTTATCGCATTATTCATTATTCAGTAGATTTTCTACATTTATGTTTATTTAGTGGTTTTACCACATTAAGCTTTGCTCACATTCATTTGGAGTTTGCAGACGGGTTCTGGGGAACTCGTGGTGTTTAACGAATGGTTGAGGTAGGAACCTTTTTACGTTACATCATGCTTATGACATACTCAAATGTTATTGATTTATGCTATGTATTGTATTGTGTTGTATTGGATGATATCAAAATTAATGATTGTTACTGGAATGAATGATGGCCCATGCTCATACACCGTTTGACGTCCATTTTGATAGTGGCTATGTAATTATATGAAATTACTATGATGGTTTTATGTTCTTCTTTCAATGCTAATATGTTTCAAAATGAGTTTGATATTTATGTCTGTTTAAATAAATTTTTGACTCACACTAAGCATTTATAAGCTCACCCCCATAGTTTTTAAATTTTAAGGTAAACCTCGAAACTAGGATCGGACCCAGCATTCAGAGAATCATCTTGGACCTCAGACAATTTTTTATAAGTATGATTAAGTCTCTATTGGTTTTGGGTTTGTAATTTTCAATTATTTATTGTCTATGGCTTGGTAACTTCTTATTTCGGGAGTTTTTCATGTATGGATTACTCAAGCATAATAACCAGAAAACACATGATATCTGGCTTAAGTAAAAGTTTACATTGATCCCTAAGTTTCGTTGCATTGCAAAGAAACCATTTTTGAAAAATATAAATCGATAAGATGACTAGATTTCCAAAATGACTTGAATAATGGCTTTTTTTTTTGCTGCATTAGTTAACATCAAGTTTTTACAAAGTAAAGCGACGAACAAGTGATTTTTCTAAAGCAACACTGTCAAAAATAAAATGAGTCTTAAGGGCAGATGACCTAAGAAATGAATGTTTTTAAACTAGCTCAAAGTACAACTACAATTTTTTTCTCTAAAATGAGTTTCCCACTACGTCATTTTCCATTGTATACATAATAACCCACTTCGTTGTTATCTTGGTGTACCCCTAGCATCGTCCCTCCTGGCGCATACTCTTATCATAACACCTTAAACAACAATGAGCATTCTAGGTTAAAGATAAGTTAGTGAGCTTTATTACAAAATACCTTGGTGGATACTTTATAATGTTTGAGGAACATTTGTGTGCCAGCTATTCTTCTTAACCACTTACTTCTGTATTGGGCGGATACTATTACAATTTTAGCTTACTCCCATACTCTAATTATCATACTCTTAACAAACTCATGTCTTTCTTACATGACTAACTTAAGATCTTTCTAGACATTTCATTAATCTCTTCTTTCTCTTAACCACAAGAGTATTTTTCAAAAGAATATACCTTCAGAGCCCACTTCACACAAACCATCACTTCATATATACTTATTCCAAAAATATTGTTCACATATACTAATCACCAGCGGATACATACACGTTTGGTGGGTACTTACGCAAATTTGAATACCATCAGTTTACTAATCGAATCAAATTCTTGTTTGATACCCTACAATAACAATAATTCAATTTCCATATGATTTCAAAATAGGATATAATACAACTTAAATATGGCGGATTCCAGATAACTCAGATTCAACCATTACATAACATAGACGAACTCCCATTGACAATTTCTTATTTCCCTCATAAGTACAAATACATCCACTTTCAATACTAACAGATTATCATGGCGGATATCATTCTTAACATACAAATACACATTTCTTTTCAAGAAATCCCTTAAGACTTATTCAAATACATCACAGATCTTATTAGATCCCTTAACTTCAAACGTATCATAACCTAATCATAGCAATATCTATCACAAACAAATCAAAATTTATCAAGAAATTACCATAAAGGTGGATATTCATATTCTATCAGACAAACTTAATTGAGTATGCCACTAGGGACAAATGTAATACCTTTAACCCATCTCCGTTATCAGGTTAGGGTTACGGAGTATTACAACACACACTCAATCCAATGACATCATAAAATTATTCAAATATTAATATCCAAATCACACATTAAGCATAGCATATATATGCTTACAATCCTTAAATCGAGCTTACAGGACCTTAAGAATAGTTTGGAAACAATCAAGGATTAATTTGAAACAAAATAGAAAAATATGGAAAATTTTGAAAAATTTTGGAAACAGAGGTCACATTGCTATGTGGCCAAGCCGTGTGATAGAGCCTAGTCCATGTGGCTCAGAAACATGGCCATATGGCCAAACCGCGTACAATTAGAAATAAGGGTCACATGGTCGTGTCAAATCTCGTGTGCCCACCTGTGTACAATTCGAAATAAGGTACGTGGTCATGTCCCAGACCGTATAACAACCTATGATCGTGTGTGATAAACCTGCAGCAAAATTAAATAGTCCACATGGCCTTGTAGTGTGACCATGTGTGGCACATAGCCATGTGACAGATCGTGTCCTAGGTCGTGTGCACCTAAAATAGCTTCCAAAATAAGGAAAAACTAAACCAATACCTTAGGTGCCAAGACAATTTAAAAACAAACATTCGTATACCTTCAAAATACATTCAAACAAGCATAAAAAATATCAAAACATACAACCTAAATGCCTAACCAATATGCCTTCAATGGCACCACATTTCATATTCCAACTAATTCACATTCAAAGTTCACAAGTACTTGCTTTAAACACATACCAAACTTACACTCATTCATACCATTCATATCTACTTCAACCATAACCTATTCACTCGCAAATAGCTTAAACCAAACTGACCAAAACATATACATATGGACCTTTACAAGCCAAAAACCAAAGACATATATACAAGTGAGCCAAAATTAAGTTTACACATCTTCCAAGTATAATATGCATCATAAGTAATAAGTATCAAAAACATATACAAAACACCTATTAATGCCATATAACCCAAAGATAAAAATTTCAAAATCTACCGATAAATATCTGGATAATGTGATCTTCAGGTTGATCTGATCACCCAATTCCACAAAATGTTATCTACAAAGAAACAAGAAAAATGACACGAGTAAGCTTCAATAGAGCTTAGTAAGTTCAATGATTGAAATGATAAAACTTACCTTATAAACATAACAATTATAACTAACAAGATTAATAAACAACAATCATGTTAACCACAATCATTCAACATGTGAGTTTATATATACATATACGAGTTTCAAAATCTACTCAATCACACGAGATCATTCAATATCAAGTCATGATAATATCAGAAAATCATGCAAAAATTTATATGATTTAGTAAAAAGTTATCTACCACTAGAAATTTTTCTGATCAACAATATAACAGATACAGGTATGTGGTTATCCACCCGAAACATACCAGAAAGCTCAAACAAGCCAAACCAATCGAGAACACGCCTTTGCAGAAAGTGCCTAGCTGGTAGGCTAACATCCCTTCAGAAACACGCCTTTGCACAAAGTGCCTAGCCCGTAGGCTAACATCCCTTCGGAAACACGTCTGGGCACCAAGTGCCAAGCCCGAAGGCTTTACATCTGCCCCCGATAACACTCCATAATCACTATAAATATAACATAATAGTCTGTAACAAATGTTGAACTCCTGTATATCTAGTGGAAAATAACAAGGCAGGAATCATCATCTCATCACAATTCAATCTCGTACAGTCCACAATATAACCTATTAACATGTCAATTGTACCCTTTCCTACGTTCATCCGGGCTCAAAATATTTCATCGTTTTGAGAATATTCAAGTCAATTACTTTCTCAACTCACAACAATTTATAGCAATTCAATTATACCAAAAATATTCAACAACTAAAATTCACAATCAATAAAACATTTCAAATTATACTAAACTAAATCGAATAAACTTACCAGGGTTAAACTGTAGAGATATTAAAGGTTTTAGGGACTAGTCAGCAACTTTCCCTTTTCTTTGATTATCTACTTGTTCTAGATCTATAGAGTAGTTTATTTCAATTTATTTGCTTCAACATTATATAATATTCAATTTAATGTATATGACTTCCTATACAATTTTTCACATTTACCTCAAACTTTTACATTTTATTCAATTTGATCCTTAAGACCAAAATATGATTATTTTCACAATTAAACCTTATACCCATTGAACCTAATTCATAACTATCCCAAATAAATCCTCACAAGTTATTTTCAATTAAATCCCTAAACTTAAAAATTATACAGAATTACTTTACAAAATAATTCTATTTAACCACCAACCTTAATATTCTACCATTCAACTTCAAAAAGACATCAAACTCATGAATAACATCTTCCAAAACATTTAACAATTTTACAAATTAACCCATTGGTTAGATAGATTAAGCTAAAACGATTACAAAAACATAAAAATTACTAAAAATAGAACCAAAAATCGCTTACATGCACCCAACCTAGCTTGGTCGAATATTTTCCTTCAACTAAGGTGTTTTCTCCTTTCTATTTTTGGAGGTAAGCATGAAAATGATGATAAATTTTTGTCTTATTTTTAGTTTATGTGTTCTTAATTATTAATTTACTATTTTACCCTTATAAATATAACTTAACAACTAACCAAGGTTTGTTCATATTTGTCTACCAACTTTCTATATGGTTTAATTACCATAAAAGTCCATCAACTCACATTTCAATAGCCATTTAACACATTTAACTATTAGAAACTAACTTTGTAAGTTTTTACTATTTAGTCAGTTTTACTTAATTGATTATCTAAACATTACAACTTATTAACCAAATTTCAATACGACACTAATGACCTCGTAAATAGTAAATAATTAATATATATGGACTCATATGTCAAAATTGTGGTCCCAAAACCACTATTTTCGACACTATTGGAAAATGGGTTGTTACACCAAACCTACAGAATCATATGTTTACTGTCCCGACAGACTTTCACAGAAGGTGCATAGGTTTTCTTCCTCATGGACTTTTTTCGTAATTTCATGTATCGTGATCTACCAATTTGATTTACACATTACCGAAGGCTATGCCATGAACATACATACATTATTCTTTTTAATTGAACTTTATAAATATCATCATAGCACATCTCTCATCTTTACTATACTCGTACTCTTACAAATTTTTGTAGACATCATCATCCCATATATACATATGCTTTTTATTTGAGCAGTTTACATAAAAGAGTCAGGATAGAGACTCACCTGATACTCATCTACTATAGTTCTAAGCTCCAAACTCAGGCATCCTTCTCGAACCAGCAACAACAACTGCTTATAGAACTTGTCCTTTTTAATGGTCTATAGTTTCTGAGAGAGACTTAAATAAGAGTCCTGCATAATAAATATTAGACCGGTTTATCCAATTGATTCCTAACTAGGTTACTTTACAGCCTAACTAGCACAGTACTTTAAACAAACAAGGCGTACGATATCTTTGGCTATAACTCATACCATAATCACATTTTCTCTTAACAAAATATTTTTATTTAAATAGAAGAATAACCTAAAATGAAATATTCACTTACTTACACGACCATTACTATACGCCCACAGATACGCCAAAAGAAATAATTTGGTGGATCACACTTCACCGAACAGATTATTTTACTAGAATACGCCTAAATGTCAGACCCGCTAGACTTGGGATGTGAAAACTCTCCTCCCCTTAAAAAAATTTTGTCCTCAAAATTTTTCTAACTTTAAGGAATTTCAATACATAACTGAAAACTAACTATTCGTGGCAAGCACATACTACTAATTTGGTGAACTCTCCTTCTTACTCAATATAGAATGGATGACAAAAGTACCTACTATGACGTCGGACGCATCTCTGTACTAACGACCTTTAGCAGCATATACAAGAGTCGATTGCCTAGCTTTAGTTTTATTCGCACCCTAACCTAGTGCTCACTGACCCTAATTACCAATCATAAAAATATTTACAACCCTATTCTAACCTCGGCCCCTCGGAGGTAACTTACCTGTTCTTTGATTCTGGGTCTGATTCTAAGTTAAAGCTTGCACATGATCGACCTGATGAGGATAATCTTTTATTTTATGCTCAGTCGACCCACATTTCAGACAAACACCTAGCTTCTTCCAATACTCTCTTGGATGGCACTTATCATAATACGCACAATTAGGAGTCCTACCCCAAAACTAGCTACAAGAACCCCTTATTGCAGTCTAGCCTCTCAGGCCAGATTCAAGGGACGGGAAGTTGAACTAGTGGGACCAGAATATCTCTTAGCCGAGACTTTATTTTTCTCTCATTTTTCACATTCCACACGCTTAATTTTTTCCACAATCCTAATTTTCTCCACTAGAGTCTCAAATAACCTTTCTTGGTGTGGAGCAACCTGAATCTTGAGGTCATAATGTAGTCCATCAAACAAACCTCACACATTTATCCTGCTCAGTAGCAACCATACCCTGAACGTAGCGTTTGAGCCTTAAAAATTAGGTATCATATTCAACCACAATATTATCTCCATATTTTAACTCAATGATCTCGAGTCAGTGGGCCTCCACATACCTCGTGCCCACATACTTTTTCTGGAAGGCCTCCTGAAAATATTCCTCGATCAATCGTTTAGCCTGTGTGCCCCTCATAATAGATTGCCACCAGTGATAGACCTCATCCTTCAACAAGGACACAATACCCTTTAATTTATGTTCTAAAGCACAATCTAGATCCTCTAAAATCCTCTCAATGGTCTCCATCTAGTACTCTGCCACAGTAGGGATTGTACCAGCAACATCTCTAAATAATTCAGCCCCATTAGACCGGAGCCTCTCAGTAACAGATCCATTGTTCCCAGATCAAGTTTAGGCTCCAACAACCCTTTGAAGAACCCTTAGCATCGCTTGTGATACTGCATCATCACCGTTATTATACCATCCGCCACCAATGGCAGATGAATCCTTTATGTAATCCACCTTAGGAATTGGGCTTTCATCCTAAGTGATAAGCCGCTCAACAAGAGCAACCCTACGCGGCCTACCTCTACTACGTCTGCCTCAGGTACACATAATGAATTCCCAAAAATTTAGACTCTATAGTATATCTATAGTTTTCAAATAAAATTTCAAGAATTAGTTATATTCTTGAGTGTTTATAGTTTAAAGTTTACAGTTTCTAGTCTAAAGTTTTACTACAGTTTCCATAAATAATAGTAAATAAGTCAGGGTTGGCATCGGAGTCTCAAATTTAATTTCTTTAAAGAAAATCATTTTTCAAAAGTTTACATGCATGTAGACTCATTTAAAAATCCACAGTTCGAGTTTTGAATGTGACTTTGATAGCACCAAATGTAACCTCCCTAATTCGACCTAGATGTTACGTCCAAATTTTGAAGGCTAAGTTAGCCACCGAAATGGCATAGTAAAATTACCAAAGCTTTTAAAACAGTCTTTTTAAAACATTTATTTACCTTTAAAGAAAAACTTAGCATCATATCTCTTTCTCACAAAAACTTATGATTTTTTAAAACAGTTTGATTTCAACATTTTCCTTATTATGGTGACTATTTTTGAAAAGTTAGTTGATTTCTAATTTATTTACTCTTCAAATTCTTATTTACATAATATCGCAGTAGAAAAGTGATATTTAACATAATTTTAATGAAAACCTGATTTGCAATAAAAATGAACTCAAATTCCATGTTTTAACAACCTAAAATCAATTTAAATGACATGCATGGTAAATAAACCTTAAATTAAAAATCCCATGCCATAGTATATATAAGACAGTGTCGTTCCTAAATAACAAAAATTATAATATTGTGTTTAAAATGCTTTTAATAAAAATAACATAAGTCGAGACCTTCGAATGCCAAGTCCATGTCCTAACCTTGCAGTTTGTCTATGAAGATTGAAATAAGAGGGGTCAGCTTAAAGAGCTCAATGTGAGTCTAAACACAAAGAAACCGGTGCAAAATAGTAGACATGTCATACAAAATAACAATTATTAAAACAATCACAATCGTGTAGCAATACAGAATATATTGATTGTGCAATAGTGGATTTGATGCATGGGATCCTCAGTAGCACTATCGGTGAGCTGACTGAGAAGAATGATGCTCTCAAGGCTATAATGCTGGCCTTGAAGGAACAGATTGAATAGCTCAAGGGGGAGCTCAATATTTTCAAAGCTACTTTGTGTAATGGGGTGTTATCTGTAGCACCCAAGCCTAAGGTAGATGTCCCGAAGCCGAAAGATTTCAATGGGATGAGGTCCGCAAAGGATATGGATAAATTTTTGTAGGGAATGGGGCAATCCTTTTGTGCTAAAGGCATCATGAATGATGCTGCCAATATAGATATTGCTGCCATGTATTTTATTGATGTTGCTTTGTTATAGTGGTGTCGTAGGTCCACAGATGAGAGACGAGGTGGTCTGTTATTGGAACTTGAGAATAGTTCCATGGTGAATTCAAGGGGAAGTATTTCTCAGAGTATTTTGAGGATGAGACTCGGGCTAATTTACATCAGCTTACATAACAATACATAATTAAAGAGTATCTGTAACACCTCTCACCCAGTCCGATCGCCGGACCCAAGTAATAGGATGCTATGAACAAATACTAAGAAATTACAAACAATTTATAATTCAAAATCTTAATTAATTTTTAAATAATTCATAAATAATCAAGTTAACATACATTTCAATCAATTTCAATTTAATATCGAGCTTATGAAAGGTAAAAACAAGCAAGCAATCATTAGGGATCAAATTGAAACAAATTCAAAAAGGTAGGAAACTACATACAGGGGTCACACAGTCGTGTCCCCTGGATGTGTGTGAAAGCTTAGCCCGTGTGTGATGAACCACACGGTCATGTCACTAAACCGTGTACAAGAGTCGTGCTTATGTGAGATAGGTCACATGGCCGTGTGAGTGGGTCACACAACCACATGAGCAAATCATGTAACTCTCTGTGCCCGTGTGCACAAAAATCACTTAAATTTTTACAGACCACAACCGTGCCATGAACCCATGTATGGCACACGATCGTGGCTCAAGCCATGTGTACTTGGAAAATGCCTTCTAAAATAAGATATTCAGTTATGAAACACTTATGCCACAAGCTACCATTTAAGCCACATTTCAACCTATTCATAAGCATTCAATTCAAGTCAAAATCATAATTTAAACAAGAATCCTAAGTGCCGAACCAATATGCCACAACTGACACCTCAATCAACAATTCAAAACTAGCCAAATGACTACATTCATTCATGCCAATATACCTTCAATGGTACCTCAAATAATCAAGCCACACACATTTATACATTCAACCATTCAACTATCACATGTTAAGTATCAACCTTACCAAAAAATTTCCTAAACATAACCTGAATATATCATCCATCATTCCATATCTAAGCATCAATCAAAACACATTGCATAACATGATATTTTCTAATCTATGAGGACATTAGACACACAATTTAAGCAACCTAACAATCATCACCAACGTGACTATTATCACACCAGTTATACACATTTATACATAGCCTTAAAAATACCAACAAAAAGACAAAAATAATTAGTATAAGCATAGAAACATCCCTAGGTACATGCCAAGACTAAAAGAACAATTCACCAACACTTGAGTTCGAGATTGCCATTGGATGCTGAGTCGATGATTGAATCACTAAGTACCTAACCTGCACACAGAAAATCAAAATCATACGTTGAGTATAACTCGGTGGTATTTCTATAATTTGAACATTTAAAACACAATATAAGTCATAATGATGCATAAACCTAATAAAGATGATATACAATATGTAAATTCAATAGGTTAATTCATAGTCATTAATCCCAACATGCTTATTTTTCCAATATTAAGATATGGGAATCACATTTCATAAGTCATTTGCCAAATTCAACTAATGTAATGACACATTTCATTTCAATTCATCACTTCAAGTGTTCATTGAACAAATACAATCAATATTCATAGTTCAGTTCACCATTTCATATTCCATTTCACATATCATTTCCATTTCTCAACAATTTTCCATTTCAATATCAAATATCTTGATTTTACCATTTGTTTCCCTATTAACATGACTCGGACTCGGATGGATACACAGATCCAACCAGCACACCAATTTGGTAACCAATGCCTTTTCGGATAAATTCAAAGCCAATAGTTATGACCAACGCTATAAATAAGTTTGACACCCAATGTCTCATCAGTTAAATCGAAGCAAATTGGAACCCAGTGTCTCATCGGTTAAACCAAAGTAAATTGGAACCCAGTGCCTTATCGACTCATAGTCGAAGTAATCCTAAAATCTTTTTATTGATGGCATGCCAACTATATTTGACTCTGCCTGAACAGTTAATAGGGTTCCCATTTTGTATTCCATCAGCATCAAATATCTCATTTCACCTTTATTTCCATCATAAACATATAACTTTACATATAACAACATTATATCATCACATTACAACTCAATTTCACATTTGAACAATATATATACATTTTTCATAAAAATTCAATTTAGTCCTCAGATATATCAATAAATTCAATTCAGCCCAAATCATTTCTTCATCGCAAATGACGCACCTCGTATTCTTACCATACACAAACAGTTCAAAATGCAGCAATTTACAAAGAGTTTGAATTATAGAAACACAAACTGTAAACTCTAAGCTATTCGTCGACAACTATAATAACCTGTTTTTTAGTGGTGTTGGAAATAGTGGTTTTGGGGCCACAAATCTGATGACTGAATTCATAAATATTATTATTTAATATTTACGGGTAAAATATAGTATTATAATAAATTTTTATTTGATAAATTATGTTATTTGAAATAGTAATTAGGTTCAAGTGGTAAATCCTTAAAGTCAAGTGGTTTTAGAAAATGAGGTATTGAAACCTCGTTTCTATAAACGAAGCCTGTAAATATTTCTATTAAATATTTGCGGGAGGTTATTAGGGTGGTATTAAAATTTGGTTAAGAAATTTTAAGGTTTAAATAGTTAATTAAGTAAAAATGACTAAATTGAAAAAGGTACAAAAGTTATAATCTAATAGTTAAAGGGGTTAAATTGTTAAATTACTAAATTTGTAAGCTTTTATGTGGCTATTATTCCATAATTTCATGTTAGATACGGTTGGTTCCTTAATTTGATTTATTTTATATGTTAAAATAAATAAAAATAAACTAAAGTAATAAAAAAAGAAACAAAAAGGTAAAATCTTTATTATTTTGTTTATGTTCATCTTCTTGGTGCCGAAAAACCACCATTGGGTGTGAGGTTCAGCCAAGCTCTCCCTTCTACATGGTTATATTTTTAGGATAGTTTTTAGTAATTTTTGTGTTTTTGAGCTCATATTAGTTTAATCTAGCTAACCCCAGGGTCAAATTGTAAAATTGTAAAATATTATAAATTGTGCCATGCATGAATTTAATATGTTTTTGAAGTTTTATGATAGATTGTTAAGTTTGGTTATTAAATGAACATATTTTGTTAAGTAATTTTGATGATTTAAAGCTTTAGGGACTTATTTATGAAAATGGTAAAATTCAAGGAAAATATTGTAAATTTTTTATAAATATGGGCTTTTATAAGATTTGGTAAAAATTGGCTAGCATGATTTATGGTTAAAAATGGTGAAATTACAAGTTTCGAGTTTAGGGACTAAATTGCATAAAAGGTAAAATTTGAGGATTAAATTGTATATAAGTTAAATTAATTATTTTAAATGCTGGAATGGGACTAATTGAATAAAAAATTTATCTAGATCAAGAAACGACTCAAATGGACACTAATCATAGGAAAACCAAAATAGCGGATTAGTTGTTGGATCACGTTAGGGCATCGTTTTGGTACAGGTAAGTTCGTATCGAGTTAAATTATTTTTATATGATGTTTAAATGAGTTACTATAAATAATTATGTGAATTAAAATCTTTATTTTTAAGGTTAGTTTATTTAAAGCTTTTAATTGAGAAATTTGTAATTCATGATGATATACGAAAATGTTATAATGTAATGGAAGTAAAGGATTTAAGATGTAAAATTCCCGTTTGAACCTTAAGGATTCCTAAGATACAAATGACATGTTATTAGGGTTTTTACGGTTTTGGGTGTTGATCTTGAATGTCCTACCGATGGCTGAGGTCTTGCGGATTCTCCACAACTTGTGTGAGCAGCATTGTGTAGCTAACATTCCGACTCACGACTCATATGAGTAGGCCCATTTTACAGCTCGTGTGAGCACTATTGAAAAGGAAAGGATATGATTACATGAAAAGACATACTATGTGTGAACATTCCCGAGTATCCGATGAAATTCTAGATGGTTCAATGGGTAAGTAAAGGTTAATGGAAAGACATGTATAAAAACTTAATGTACTAATGTTCATATGAAATGGAAAGATGGATATGCACATTTGCAATGAAAATGATGAGAATTTATCATGTGACGGATGAAATAAGGATGAAATTTATTTCTTAATATATGTTATGTTTACTTATTATCTACTAACAATGTGGACTCGAATGTGTAGAATGTGAAATGGATATATATATGTGTGATGGATGATATATAAAACCTAAATGCTTATTAGGTATATGTCATGATTTACTATGTTATATTATGAATGATATATGAAATTTGAGGTGTGAAAGGTAATGAAAATGAAAGTACATAGTATATGATGAAAGTGATTGATGATTTGAAAAGCTTGAGATGTTATATGCCTTATTTGGTTAAATTTATATGTGCATTGCTTCACCTACTAATCTTTTGAGGTGTCGTGTATAGGAAAAGGAAATTTGGACTATGGCTAAATGGAATCATTTATAGTTGTTTAATTATTGCACTTGGTAAGTTTAAGTTCTGTTATATGAACTTACTAAGCATTAGTTACTTACCTAGTTGATTTCTCTATTTCTATAGGTCATCGGAAAGCTCGACCGGTTGGAATCTTCATTGGAGCACAATCACACTATCCATTGACTATTTTGGTAGCTTTTGATTAAGTTGGACTAATGGTTATAAATGGCATGTATAGGGTTGTATGTTAGTTTGTTATGTTTCGAGCCTATGCCTAACATACTTGCGTATATATATTTGTGTTCTGAAATAAGTTGGTATATGCTTGTGTTAATAGGTGAGTTTGGTCTCTTATGAGTGTCTTGTCAAGGAATGTGACCAAGTGGTATAATTTAAGAATGAGGTAACTAACTGGTAAGTGTGTGATGTGTGTTTGGCATGCATAAGGCTTGAATACATATGCTAGTTTACTACTTGGTAAGTTGATATATTTCGGCTGATGCCAAACTTGTGTATATGTTTATTTTTGGCCTTGTAAAATGCTTTAGTTAATATGTGAATTTGGTCATTTGAAGGTCAGGTAAATAGATGACATATTTATAGCATTGAAGAATATCAATTGTGTGTTTTTATGGTATATGTTTAAGGTATGAAAATGGCTTGAAATGTGTTGAATCAATGTTTGTGTTGTGGTGCCTTTGAATGGCACATTGGTTAGAACAATTAGGATGATTGAATGACATGCTTTGTAAGTGTTTAAGGTATGTTTTTGGTCACATGTATGTGTTGGAAGAAGGGTGTCTTGGAATGCAAGCATAGGCCTTGAGTTGTCTTATTTTAGGGGTTAACTTTGGAGCACACAGCCTGGGACACGGGCTGTCACACAACTGTGTGCCACACATGGTCACCATACACGGCCATGTGTTATTTTATTTTCAGGTGCAAGTTTCACATGGCTGTGTGACCTAAGTTTGTGAGTTACACGGTTTGACACACGGGCTGGGATACGGCTGTGTGTCCCATAGTTTGAATGTCCACACGGCCTGGGCTAAGTCACATGACCGTGTGACCCTTGTTTCCCAAGTGTTCATATTTTTCCAAAAGTTTTTAATTTGTTTCAAATTAGTCCTTGATTGTTCCCAAACTATTTTTAGGGTCTCTTAGGCTCGATTTAAGGCCGTAAAAGTATTTTTGCTATAAATAAATTATGTTATCTAATGTTAATATATAATTTTATGTTAGTTTATGTTTCGATGATAAATTGTTTGAATTGTACAATAATGCTTCATAACCCTAATCCGACGACGGAGACGGGTAGAGTGTTACAACGACATTGTCTTTTCCTTTCTTTTTTGAGGAATTCGGATCGACATTAGCTACAAATTAAAAATAATACATAAAATTATCAATATACAACCATTTTCACATTCAATTTCTAATTTATGTAACATTTTCTTTTTATTCAATTTAGTCCCTAAAATCGTGGCTAACATAATTTTCACATTTAACCCTCCAAACTTAATGTCGAATTCTTTAGAGTCCTTATTGGACTTCCTGCTTATCAATTGCACCCCAAATTTCACAATTTGTACATTTTAATCCTTATTGCATAAAATCATCAATTCGCTTAACAATTTAGTCCTTTTTTTCAATTCTAAACTTAAAATCTATCTAAATACCACAAAAAACTTCAGCTATCCAACAATGGTAAAACTCATAGTCTTTAACAATACTAAAAATTATGACATGGGTCAACTAGCTCAAACTATCAAGATTCTGAAAACATAAAAATTACGAGAAAATGACTAAATTGAACTAACCAAATTGAAGCTTGAAAGTTTAAAGCCATAACTGTTCATCTTCTTCTTCTCCTCTTCTTTGTTTAGAAATGTCTAAAATGAAAAGAGAATGGTGTGACAGCTCTAATGTGACCCTAGTCGGGAAGTGGTTTCGGGACCACAAAACCGAGTTATGAAAATAATTAATTGTTATATTCTATGTTTATTATGTGTGTACATGCATATGTGGAAGTTTCATTCCCTAATTTTGCCAATTGCATGAGGAATTATTAAACAGGGATCAACATGAGACATGGTGAAATATGATAGGCTAATTTTAAAGGGCTTATTAGTGCATGTCAACACAAGGGTGGACTTGCATGTCAAATTGCCCAATTCCCTTATAGTGGCCGGCCAAGATGGATTGATGATGGGCAATATATTTGTTGAATTTGATATTATAATAAGAAATTGGGTTATTGGAGTTATAATAAATAAAAGAAAGAATAAAAAAAGAAAGGTAATGAAAACAAAGCTTGTATCTTTGGTTCTTCTTGGCCGATTGTAAAGAGGAAGATAGGAGGGAGGCATTCGGTCATCCTAGGCTGATAGCAAGGTAAGAAATTTATATTAGTTCATGAAATTTTGGTTAAGCTTGAGTAAGATATCAAGCTACTTTGGAAACCCATGTAGAAATTTTGATTTGTGTTATGGACTAGGGCTTTCGGCTATGGTATTTGACAATGGTAAATTTTGTTGTTTCATGATAAATTTAGATGAGCAAAGATAGATGAGTGTTTGAGCTATACAAATAATCATATGTGAGCAATGGGTGCTAAAGGGAAAGGAATCGACTACCTCATTATGTACCAAGGCCGAATGTGTACTTGAATTAGGAAGTTATTGAGTAATGTTTGTACCTTAAGTGATAGAATAGAGTGAATGCTTGGAATGTGATATGTGTGAATTATATGTTAAATTAAGGTTTGCTAAGCTAGCTATTAAGGTGAAATGCAAATGTTAGTATTTGATTTGGTAATAATCTGCTTGGGGACAGCAGCAGTAAGGTGATTTTGGAAAATCGCCATAATTTGTAGGAGTTGAATTAGAAGCTGAGTAAATCATGTCATTAAAGCTTGAAGAGTCTATTTTCTTACAAAAGAAACTATAAAAACAAAAGAGTTACCGATCTTGAGATATTTGAAGTATTGTGGGGCTGAGTCAAAATGACTACTAGATTCCCTGTTCTGTTTTTAGAAAATCATTATAAATTGTACAAAAATGATTATAAGATAAAATTTATATGCTTAAACTCCTTAATGAGTCTAGTTTCAAATGAAATCAAATACAACACATTTTGAATTCTGTAAAATGAGAAATTTGATTCGTAGTGAAGAGTGGTCAGATTAGTCAAACAGTGAAACAGGGAAAACTTTAAGAAAAATCTGGTATTGATTTGCCAAGCCTAAAATTCTGAAAATTTTATGGATGGAAGATATACGAGTCTATATTCAGGGAAAATTAACGGCAAGTGATTTGGAGTTTTGTAGCTCCAGTTATAAATAATTTAGTGACTGCTGCTCAGGAAAATAGCTCGTAGTGAATATGTGATTATGTTGTAAACATTAATGAAAATTTGCTAATGAATTATTTATTGATTTTTATAAAGCTTACTATAATCTATGTGTGTGGAAGTCGAATCAATATATATATTATTCTGAAAGTAATACTTGAATAGTCGATTAATGACTATTTTAAAATTTGTTGAACTTAAGCTCAAGAGCAAAGGGGAACTAAATCCGATAAAGGGAAGGAAAAAGTAATTGAATAGCCATTGAAGTCGTTCGACAACATCCGAGGTAAGTCTTCAAGTAATGATCCTACTTGAATTATATTGAAATGATTAGTCATACTATGACGGATAGTCGAATGTGCATAGAGACTATGTTATAAAGCCAATCGAAATCATGCTCTTTGTGTGTGGCTATTGAGCCGAAATTGGAAAGGTTTAATAAATGTTTTGTGTTTGAGCCTTAGTAACGAAAATAAGATATGGGTGTGTTATGATTATTGATATATGTGTGCATGAGCATTTGAATACATCCGGGCTAAGACCCGAAGGCATTTGTGCAAGTTGATATATCCGGGCTAAGACCCGAAGGCATTTGTGCAAGTTGATATATCCGGGCTAAGACCCGAAGGCATTTGTGCGAGTTGATATGTACGGGCTAAGACCCGAAGGCATTTGTGCAAGTTGATATATCCGGGCTAAGACCCGAAGGCAATTGTGCAAGTTGATATATCCGGGCTAAGACCCAAAGGCATTCGTGCGAGTTGACCCGAAGGCAATTGAGCTTGTGGTTATATCCGGCTAAATTCCAAAGAAACTTGGGTTTGAATGTGAGCGTTTTGTGCTGTAATAAATTCAATTAATACGCTCGACAAACCCAAACGATAAGGTATGTTTGCATGTGCTTCGAAAAAGTCGATTCGTTTTAAATAATATTCGTTCAATCGACTAACGAACTTTCGGCTTTTAGATAGGTTAATACCTTGTGTGTGTATATGTTGATGAAGTGTGAAGTAAGTATGATTATGAGAATGTGAATTAATAAAGTGATTCATTTAGCTATGTGAATGTAATACTTTAGTCAAAGCCGATTTCATTACTTGAAACTTACTAAGCTTTAAAATGCTTACCCCGTTGCTTTGGCTCTCTGTTTTATAGATATTGTTCGTTAACTATCGGATTCGGGATCATCGAAGTCGAAGTCATCCACACTATCAAAGCTCTTTTGGTACTCTTTTAGTTGAACTCTGGATATGGCATGTATAGGACTACCCCTTGTTGTTTTAAGTACTTTTTGTGATGTATGTGTGTACAGCCATGCGAAAATGGCTCGTAGAAGTGGAGTATGGCATTAGACCATTTGTGTTTATGTATGTATATATGGTTTCATGATGTGACTATGGATTGGAATGGAAGTGTTGGGCAAATGATCAGCCATTGGAATGGCTAAATATGATCATATGTGGACCTATGTATGACAAAACCCTAGTTGGTCCATGGTAACCACGAAATAGGTAAAGTTTACATTGAAAACAGCTGCTGACAGCAGCAGTGGTGTGGATTCGAAAAATCACAAAAATTTGTAGGAATGGAATTAAATAGTGAATAAATTATGTAATCTAACCTTGATGAATCTATTTTCATATGAAAGTAACGAAACAATCATATGAACAGTATATTAAGAGATATTAAAGTTCTCGTGAAACAGGGCCAGAACGGTTTCTGGATCTCCTGTTTCGACTTTGATAATTCACCATAAATTATCCAGAGATAATTAGAAGTCATGCCTTATATGTATGGATTCCTCTCTAAGTCTAGTTTCTATAGAAACAAACGGCATGAGTATTGAATCTCTGTACAGGGAGATATCCAAGACAGAATACATGAAGGTCAGAGTAGTCGAACCCAGAATCAGGGGAGACTTTAACTAATAAACTGTACCAATTGGCCCAACCAAAAATTCTAGAAATAAATCCACAGATGGATATATGAGTCTAATTTTGGGGAAAATTTACGGAATCAGTTTTTGAGTTTTTGAACTCGAGATATGATTTTTAAGGCGACAGTGACGCGGTTAGCCAGCTTGTCTGGAATTTTTTTTTATGGACTGTGAAAACAAAGTAATTAAGTCTGTTAGCACCTCGCGTTCGACTCCGGCAACGGTCTCGGGTACGGGGTGTTACAAATGGTTACATTCTCTTTCAATCCACTAATTAACATCTTTTTCTTCATTTTGTTTTTATTTTGTTTTTATTTTAACATTAATTTAACTAAAGTTTTGTAATGTATACCATATATGATATTAAGTCATAATCGGCCACATATAATCATATATATAATGGTTTATTTACTTTGTAAGTCCTATATATTCAATTCTAATTGTAATTTCTTAATAATTCTTACTTTTATCACTTATACGATTTAGTCCTTGTACTCAAATTAAACATTATTTCAACGAAATTACATATCCAAAATTTAATTCACTTTAATTATAACTCAATAAATGTTTAGTAAAAAATATCTACGAGTCAAATTTACAGAAATGAGGTTCTAAAACCATACTTTTGGGCACTACTGACTTTCGAGTCGTTACAGTATGTGAAGGAGTTCAATGAACTTGTACTCCAAATTTCTGATCTGGGTGAAAATGAGGTATTTTTCTCCCTCATGGATGGGCTAAAGCCTTGGACAAAGTAAGAGTTGCAACGTCAAGGGGTCAAGGAACTTTCTAAAGCAATGGCCATAACGAAGTCCTTAATTGAGCTTGTTTCGAGGAAAAATAAGTTTGAGTCTTTTGAGCCCAAGGAGAAGGGAAATGGTGAGGGACAGTCTGAAACAATCCATGCTTTCTGTCATTGAAGGGGATGATAAGCCAAAAAGAGCACCATTGAAGATTGGTTCGACCATGTGTTCTATCAAAGCCAAGAGTGTTGGAGAGAGTAAAAAGAAGCAAGTAGAATGTTTTTTATGTTGTGGTCCACATAGGATGCGAGACTATCCAGAGCGATCCAAGATATCCACGGACAATAAAGGAAATGAATCGGAGGTAGAGAGTGAGACTTTAAAGCTTGGGTCAATGATACTTAATTCTGCAAAAGCAAAGAGAGATTGCAAGCAAAAAGGGTTGATGTTTGTGATCATTAACATCATAGGTCAAAAAAGGAGTCCTTTTGTTAATAGATGGGCATCAGACTTGTTCATATTGAAGGAAGTCATGGGTAAACTTGGTCTCTCAGTTAGCAAATCAACCAAGAAGATCAAGGCTATAAATTCCAAAAAAGCCCTAATTTGGGAAGTAGTACAAGGAGTTGAGCATTGTTCTTGGCTTTAATTATGACTTCGAGGTAATTCACTTGATTAATTATGACTTTGTTCTTGGCTTCAATTTCCTTGACAAGATTAATTCTCTATTGGTTCATTTTGCCAATTTTTTATGCATTTTAGATACTTGACAACAACAATGCATTGTGTTAGTGAGTCGAAACATGAGAGGTAGAACCAAAGTATTGTCGGCAATCCAGCTAGCCAAGGATATTCCTTGTGGTGAGATTATTGACTTGGTAGATGTGTTACAATGAACCTTTTAGAATTGCTAGAGGTATAAAAAACTGAATGAAGCCTGTCGAGTCATCAGTGGGGCAGTCACCTATGAGAAAGGTGGGTTGTCCATTGGAATTTGGGGGGAAGTGGTGATGCAAACTAGGCAGTTGGAAAAAGTAAATGTTACAAGAAACACTTATCTAATGTTTCATATTTTGACTTACCATTGGCTTGGAAAAGACACAATGGCCTTTTCAGAGTTTTGAAATGGGTAAGCTAAGGGACTTACAAACCAAAGTTAGCGACAATACTCAAGGTTAACCAGGTGTTCAATGTGAGGGTGTTGAAGCCTTTTTGTAAGGATTAAAGGGATCTTACAAACAAGTTAGAGGAAAGTCATGATGGAGGCAAGTAAGAGTGGTGGGATCTTGTGAACAAGATGCACAAAAGAGAGACACAGTTCAAGTTAGGCGACGATAGAAACATAAGCCAAAATAAATGTTCCAAGGGGCAAAACTACCCGATAGAGAGACTAGTTGGGAATCAAATGAGGCATTAAGGTAGTTCCGAGATGAGTCAAACTAGTGTCATTCTGAGGACGTGATGAGGACGTCGCAAGAATGGGTGGGGGAAAATGTCACAAGCCACAGATAAAAGCCCATGACGATTGCACACAGAATGTCCTATAGAGGTCAACTAATTAAATTGGGCATATTTGATCCACTTGAACTGGCCCGATTCATGGAACCTATGAAGAAGCCCATCTAGTTGAGTCCTTGGTGGCACAGTGAAATGCGCCAATAAACTAGAGTTACCATGGTAATTAATGTAAATCCTAAGGGATAAATATGAATATAGCTTAAAACCCTTAAGACTATCATATTGTAGATAAGCACTAATAATGCGAGTCTCAAAGCCCAATTTAAGACCAATGAATGTGATGGGTTCACACTACCTTAAGGCCCAACAAAAATTTCAAAGGCCAAGCAAATCAAACCAGATTCAAAAAAAGACAAGATTCGAGGATGAAACTTTTCGAGGAAAGGAGGAATGATACATGCACTGATGGAGTAAAATTTATTAAATTCCATTCATCGAAGCTTCCAGTTTTCAAGCTTAGAAAATCAGCAGACTTGCGACGAATTTTTTGATGGGATCTAGGCATTTTTGGGTTGAGATGCCTCATGGTGTCCAAAGATCTATCTCTTAGATTCAAAAAACACTTTGAATCACTCGATTTTGAGTTTAAGAACTCAAGTTATGACCGTTTTAATAAAGACTGCGTGAGTAGAATTTCTAGACGTGATTATGACAGGAATTATGAGTTTTAGGCTTTTAATTCTAGTTTAAATCCTATTGGGTTCGGGTTTTGGGCTTAATTTTTATTATATATGAGTCTAATATTGTATTTATTAGCTCTTATTATTTTATTATTCTAAATTTTTAATAATTATTAAGTAGTTTAAGTTATTTAAGAGTTTTATGTCAACAAGAAAGTTTAGTTTAAAACAACTTCTTGTTTAGATTAATTAGATTTCTAGTATACTTAAGAGTTTTATTTAGATTTATTGATCTATACAATATATAGGCTTTTGTATTGTACACAAATCACACAATTTATTATTATTCAAAAATTTCTCTTAAGTTTCTTTTAGAAGCGTTTTAAAAATGTTTTCAGATTGTGGGGATCATCTTCAATTTTTTTCTTGCCAAGTTTTCTTTCTTGGAGGGGAAATTAGAGCCACTTGAAAGGGGATTTGGATTCTTCGTGTTTCCAAGGCTTCTTAAGACTTCTACATACCACGTTCTATCTTTACATCTATCTTCTTTATTTTATTCCTTATTATTCTAATTGTACATTTATTATTATATTTTAATTATCTTAGTTATTTATTTTAATTCTTTTATCTAACTTGGATTTGATTGCGTTTCAAGTTGTGTCAAAATCCAAGTTTCTTTCCCAATGTCTAGAGCCCTAAGTTAAATCTGTGACTTCAACAAAATTTACAATCTGCTTCCGTGTTCATCCACATCATTCCTTTATACAAATGATAATGAATGAGTGTGGAACAATATCGTAGCTTGTCTAAGTTGCGGATGTATCCTAGACCTCTAGAAAAATGTAAACGAAAACGAGAAACAACGAAAACAGATTAGTTGTCGCCAAGGAGAATCAAACGAAATTAAAACAAAACAAAGATGGACCGGCTGGTAAGGAGTCCAATAGAGAGTGAAGTAGGATTTCTTGGATAGAAAGAAATCATCCTTGGACCTCAAGAAAACACCCCAACCAGATTAAAAAAACAAAACACAAAACATATTTGTTAGAAGTGATTTTAAAGACAAAAGCAGATTGTTTTGTGCAAGAATATTTGAAACAATAAGAAAAGATTGAAACTCCTAATTTTGTTGTGTTTCTTGATGGAACAACACAGGAGAACTTCTCTGTTGAAGCAATTTCAACCTAGAACAAAAACCAATAAAATCAGCAAATCAAAACAGTAAGAACTAAATTAGAATAATAAAAAAATAATCAATTAAGGATAGAACAGAGAAGATAACGTCCTAAGAAGCCTTGAAAACATGAAGAATCCACAACCCCCTTCAAGCGGCTCTAATTTCCCCTCCAAGAAAGAAAATTCAGAAAAAAAAAAGTTTGAAGATGATCCCCACAAATTGAAAAGATTGTTAAAACTCTTCTAAAAGAAATTTAAGAGAAATTCTTGAAAAAAAAACTCAAAAAGAATTTATTAACTCAAAAGAGAAGTTAAATAATAATGAATTGTGTCATTTGCGTACAATACAAAGGCCTATATATAGTCTAGCTAAATAAATCTAAATAAAACTCTTAAGTATACTAGAAATCTAATTGATCTAAACAAGAAGTGGTTTTAAACTAAACTTTCTTATTGACATAAAACTCTTAAATAACTTAAACTACTTAATAATTATTAAAAATTAGAAATAATAAAATAATAAGAGCTAATAAATACAATATTGGACTCATATATAATAAAAATTAAGCACAAAACCGGAACCCAGTATGACTTAAACTCAAATTAAAAGCCTAAACTCATAATTCCCGTCATAATCCTGTCTAGAAATTCTACTCTCCCAGACTTTATTAAAACGGTCATAACTTGAGCTCTCGAACTTGAAATCGAGTTATTCAAAGTGGGTTTTGAAGCTAAGATATAGACATTTGGATTCCATGCAGACATCTTAACCCAAAAATTCCTAGATCCCATCGAAAATTCATTGCAATTCTACTAATTTTCCAAGCTTGAAAATTGGTAGCTTCGATGGATGGAATTTAATAAATTTTACTCTATCCGTGCATGTATCATTCCCCCTTTCCTCAAAAGTATTTATCCTCGAATCTTATCTTTGATTGAATCTTGGTTTGATTTGTTAGGCCTTTGATATCATTGTAGGGCCTTGAGGTAGTGTGATCCCATCACATTCATGGGTCTAAAATTGGGCTTTAAGATTCACATCTTTCCGACCTTCCTTTAGAAGATTCGTCTCTGAATCTTTAGCTAGACAAAAAGAAAAGGGATTAGAAGAAATAACAATAAAATGAATAAAAACTTACCTAAGCTTTATTGTGTGCTAAAACTATCTCCAGGATCAAAGATATGATTTTGATGTCCCAAATTAGCATGGATCAAATATCTCTCCTTAAAAAACAAACCATCAACACTAAACAAAGAAATATTAGGCACATGAGTCTTCAACTAAAAAATAACCTATAACTTTCTTTGAATATGGATGGTCATCCATAAGAGTTTCCAACAATGGGTTAAAATTTTCTCATAATTATAAAAATCAAGAAGTTTAATATTATTATGTAAAAACTTCATCGTTAAAATGTCAAGATAGAAAATTTTGTTGCAAGAGAAAATCTATAAAATGTTTTAAAAAACCTCTTTAGTACAACAAAGTTACTATTTTTAACATCTAAAAATTTAGATAAATCCATAAAATCAGTTGAAATTTCACACTAAGGTTTAATGAAATTTGACCAACAAAAAAACATGTTGTAAGAAAATATTTTACAAACAAAATCAGTAGCATACTTATAAAAACCATTCAAGGTATGCCTTCTTAGATTGATTTCTATTATTTCCTTACCTTTGTTCCCTTGTAGAACTTGTGGGGAATTATCAATATTCAACTTACCTTTTTCGCAAGAGTGAAAGTGTCGATCGATGGTAGAGTAATGTAATTGGAAGTCCGTCAATGGATCCACCAACTATAGTGCCCTTTGTTGTTTCAACTCGTCTCATGTTTCAAATAACCTTTCGTAGTTTCTTTGACGATTAATTCCAAGTTGAATCCACTAACTCAATGCATAATCTAAAAATCCACGAGTCGCCAATTTGACTTTTCCTCTTCCCAGGATTTATAATAATAAAACATAAGTTCAATATGCCTCGGGATCATTCTTTCCACCAAATTGTGGAATTGAGAACTTTAATTTAGCTAAAAAATGTTGTCCACGGTCATTATTAACCAGATTCTCATCATTTGCACGAGAGATTGATACCCTTGAAAAGAGTTATATTTCAGGCCTCTAGACTTGGTTAATTATTTGTACTTGAGTAAATTTAGTTACATTTTAGAAAATTATATTAGTATTTTTATAACATTACATCATAAAGCTTGGATTGTGCTTTTAATTTCACTATATGTTACTTTTACTTGTGGGAGGAAAGGAATTGCGTGTTGTTTATAATAGGTGCAGAAAGGAGGAAAAGAACTGAATGGGTGAAGTTTTGATATGACAAAAAGTTGGATAGATTGCCAGCACAAATCCCATGGCAATTCCAAGAAGATGCTAACTTAGCTGTCAATCCATGCCACTTAGCCAGTTGTACTTATACCAGAAATATCCACCTAAAAAAGATGGAGAAAAGAGTGTGTGTTGAAAGGGGGACCTACCTTATAAAAAGAAGAAAGAGAAGGAGAGGAAGGAGGCGGTTTTTCCTGTCACACAACCTCTTGTAAGAGATCTACAGACGTAAGGAAAGAGGGTAGCAGTTAAGGAACAGATTAGCAACACAAGGAAGAAGGAGAAGCATTCAACCCTGGGCTTCGCAAGATACTACAACAATAGATTTGAGGGTTGGATTGGTAAAAGTTTCCTGAAGATCTTCCTTCATTATCTTAATTGATTTCTGTGAATCTTAACTGTGGAAATATATTGTTGAATGATACTTTCATTTTAGATTTTAATTTCCAACTCATGAGCTAATCTCATTGGGTTGGAATTACTAGATGAATCTTTATTTCTTTAATGAACTAGGCATTATCCTAATTAGATTTACTGTTTCATTCAATTTACGCTATTTTAAAATGTATGCATGCAGTCTCTAGACATAGATGAATATATGGTATGTCTATAAACTTGATTTAATTCTAAAAAGGTAAGTTAAGTTGGATTGTGATCGAATGATACAAGTGAGTATTCGATAAAATACTCGTAGCACTCTAGACATAGAGCTGCGCTCTATAAAGAGAAAGGAAGAAACAGTGCTGGGTATCCTTCTTAAGGCCTGTAGACATGCAAAACCTTAGGTAGGGCAGCTTGAAGTCTGACTCTCGAAAGAAGTAGACTACCTTAGATTTAATTTGAATAATAGATTGGTTAAGATTTTGCCATGACATTATTGTGTTATGAGGAAAGAATCTTAGTAATCCCAACCTTCCCATTCAACATCGTAGATCCTCTCAACTTTGTCTCCGTATCTTTGCCACAACATTTTAAGTTAGTTATTTGATTTTAATATTACATACATGAATATTCATCTACAAATTGTTATTCTGTTTTGCCAAAGCCTGATTCGTATAGTTTATAGTAATAGCTTAACCAAATTAATCCTTTCCGATCCTTGAGGAGACAATCTTACTTACTACTTTATTACTTGATTTGACGTGTACACTTGCAAATTCGCATATTATATTCACATGTGACGGAGAAACATCGAGCATTATTTGCATGAAGACAAGGTTGATCTTCCTTATCTCTCCAATTATGATTTAGACACTAAATTTTGGTAGTTAAACGTTCCAAATTTTTGTTGATCGTGTCTAGAATAGTGTCTCATTTTTTATCTTGAGAAACTTGAACCTCTTGATCTCTTTGCAATTTTTTGATCATAGTATCGCAATTAATTATGAAAGCCTGGAAAAAAACACTTAAGAAACGAAAAATTAAGCAAACCTCACTATTATGCACTCAGAAATAAAATCAAATTTTCAATAAGGTATGAATTAATCTTGTGAGTATTTTAGAAGTGTTTATATCTATTAATTAGAATGTATTAGAATCAAACTAACAAAGAAAACCTAATAGCACTAGGAGTCCAAAATCGGCTAGACACCAAAGAATTATGTTGCACAGAGGAAGAAATGTGCAACGTGCTTTAACCTACTAACATAAGAAACAATAAAATGTTAGAATAAGTAAAAGAACAATAAAAAGAAAAAAACAAATGAAAACCTAAGGCTAAGAGTCAATGAAAATTGTTGAAACTTGAAAACCCCAAAAAATTACGAAGCAACTTGACAAACTTCGTTCAAGGTGTCCCCGGTTTCCAAAAAACCATGAAATTTAAACTGGAGTCTCCTCAAATATTGTATATTTGATCTGGAAATTTTTGGCATGAAATTCAACCCACATAATATTTTTTTTTTCATTTTTCATATTTTTCTATTTTTCTCTTTTTCGATCACTTTTTTTATGGGAAATATTTTTTTTATATCCAAAATAGTTCCTAAAAAACATTATGTAAAATTTTAGATCAAGTTAAAAACATTTACCCACTTAATTTTTTTTTCGAAAAACAATTCTAGGTAAAAATTGCTTATGGGTTATTTTGCAATGGAAAGAGAGAACGTGGTATGTTGAAGTCCTAATAAGCCTTAGAAATACGAAGAGTCGACAACCCCCTTCAAGAACTCTAATTTCTCCTCCAAGAAAGAAAAATTGGCAAGAAAAAGTTTGAAGATGATCACCACAATCTGAAAAGATTGTTAAAACTCTTCTAATAGAAACTCAAGAGAAATTCTTGAAAAAAGGAAAACTCAAAGAGAATTTATTAACTCAAAAGAGAAGTTGAATAATAATAAATTGTATGATTTGTGCACAATGAAAAGATCTATATATATGATAGCTAAATAAATCTAAATAAAACTCTTAATTATACTAGAAATCTAATTGATCTAAACAATAAGTAGTTTTAAACTAAACTTTCTTGTTGACATAAAACTCCTAATTACCTTAAACTACTTAATAATTATTAAAAATTTAGAATCATAAAATAATAAAATGATAAGAGCTGATAACTACAATATTGGGATCATATATAATAAAAATTAAGCCCAAAACCCGAACCCAATATGATTTAAACTCGAATTAGAAGCCTGAAACTCATAATTCCCGTCATAATCACGTCTAGAAACTCTACTCGCGTTTTATTAAAACGATCATAACTTGAGCTCTCGAACTCAAAATTGAGTGATTCAAAGTGAGTGTCGAAGCTAAGAGATAAATCTTCGAATACCATGCTGAAATATCAATCTAGAGATGCTTGGATTCCATCCAAAAATTTGTCATAAGTCTGTTGATTTTCTAGTCTTGAAAATTGGCAACTTTGATGAATGGAATTTAATAAATTTCACTTGATTCATGCATGTATCAACTAATATCAACCATTGATGTAGTTCAATCTGTACTATTAGATATGGGGGAGTTCAACTATAAATAGAGGTTCCCCCCTCAGTTTTAATCATCCCATTGTACTTCAGTAATTCTTCAGTTAAAGAATTTATTAAGAGCATTTACTCAAACACCTTATGTGCATTGCTTTCTTGTGGCTTTTCAATTCTCTCATTGCTCTTTCATTTCGAGTTGCTTACGCTATATTTTTCGATGCCTTGAAGAATTTCTGGGAGAATTTTCACTTTTCAAGAGTTAGGCTAACTTAGGAAAATTTGAAGCAACGTAATCGCCTAAGGCCACGTGGTTTGCTAGACTTAAGTTCTAGCCCCGTGACACTAGCATAATGATCAACATCATTAGGTGTTGACTTCTTTAGGAGATGCCTAAACCATCTCTTCATCTGGTATAATTTTACCCCAAGCCTTTTAAAATAAAATGCAAAGTTGTACCAATTCTAAACATTGCCACAAGTACCTACGCTAGATTAAAATCAAAATTTTCATTACAAGATGTCAATCCACTCGAAGCCACATCAACAGTGTTACATATTCTAGTGTTATTATCGCTTCATCACATCAGAAATGAAACATATGGGTCTTAAGTCTCTATCATTCAATCAAAGCATATGTGAATGATAACATGAAAGTAACTTTCTCAATTCAATTAGTGTGATAGAAATAAACTTTTATTAACTGAAGGATGATTCTGTTGTTAGGCGGCTCTAAATCCATATTATCACAAAGTCTAGCCACAAAAAAAATGTTCCAATGTTCTTTCATTCTCTGCAACATGTCCTTGTTTGAATCTTAATTAGCGGACAATCATTATGGTATACTTGAAATTAGAATTTTTGGAGATTGAGGTATGTAGGCAATACTAAAATGTAAAAAAAAAAATATTTTTTAAAAATTAACAAGTTTGATTGTGTATTTATAGGTTTTAAAACTAGGATTTTAATAGGACTTTTTTAAATGAAACTCGACACCCACCGATGTTAAGGTTCATTCAAATTTTCTTTAAAATATTTTCAGATTGTATTATATGTTTTAAAAATATTATTTAGAGCAAGGCACCTATAGATGTTAGACTAAATATCCCAAAAATGTCGAAAATAAAAAAAATTACGTGTTTAGACCATTTTCTTGAAAAATGACGGGAATAGGCCGATTTTACGAAAATGCTTCCACCTGGCAGCATTTTCATGTGAAATGTAGAAAAGCGCGTTCAACTAGAAGCGTTTTCTGCGTATGTGTAGGAAAACACTTCTAGCTGTAAGCATTTTTCATGTGTAACATTTTATTTTGGGTTAGGGTTTTGTTTTTAAAATTATAATTATGGTTTAGGGTGTGGGTTTTTTGGATTTTAGGGTTTAAGGTTTATTTTTTATATATTTTTATAGTTTTAATTTTTTATATTTTATATTTTTATATTTTTAATTTCTTTATATATATTATTTTTTTAAATAATTTTTTATATATACTTTTTTTAGATGTAAAGTTAATAATTATTTAATTCAATATTTAAAGGCATCGTATTTATACCAATTGTATATTCTAATTGTTCGAATTGCAAAACTCAATTCACATCATAATCGAAATTCGAACTACTCGATTTAATTAAATATTCCAGTGCATTATTTTCAAACATTGATATAGTTTCAGAAAGTATATCCTGGGAATCCTAGGATATGTGATGGTTGAGTGGCTAAAAGTTTAGGTTGAAATTCTTTAAGAGAAAGAGCTCGAAATAGGATGCTTTTTCAGTGCATGTCAGAGAAAAGCACTGAAAGCACCTCTAACTAAACATTTTTTCAACTGATGTGGTAGCAAAAAGCATCCTGGTAGAGGCGCTTTCAATGCTTTTCTCTAACATGCACTGAAAAACGAGGCCTGCAAACTACAACGATTGGTTGCTCCATGGATGCCAAGTGTTCCATTGTTTGTTATGGACTTTCAAGCAATGTTGACAAGCATTCCAGTACTGTAAGCAACTGGTACAAATCGAAGATACCTTTATGTATAGGAGATACACCCATCGGTTCTTGTTGGCTATGGCACAGGATTGCGATCGAAAAATCTTGCCGATTGCTTTTGCAATAACTCTGGGAAAGTCAGTAGACAGTTGAGATTTCTTTCTCTCTAGGTTGAAGAGGCATGTTCTACCATAACCCGATATATGCGTCATCTCTGACATGGGACCTAGAATGCAATAGAACGGTAGGGAAGCCTTTGGGACAGCACACACCATAAGCATTTTTTAAGACATGCTGAGGCGAACTATCATGGACAATACAATTCTGCAGCTCGGCGCGCACAAGTGATGAACATGGGTATGTATTTTCCACTATATCAATTGTTTGATATTTAACAGGTTGGTAGATGTTGTGATTAATGGATAACCTATTTACTTTCCTCGATAAGGTACGAGCTCGTTCGATATTGTTTTCGTAAAATGTTGGAAAAATTACGTGCCATAACGATGCGGCTGCGAGCTACCTATCCAACATACCCTTCGATCGGTGGACATAATCGTCTAAAAGGGGTCTACAATATGGGTACATGATGACAAACCTGGCTAAATGCATCTATTCCATAATGAAGGGAACACATCATTTACCGATAACCTCAGTTATCAAAGAAACATATTTTCGTTTGGTTGAAATTTTTTCCAAAGCGAGCGACTAAATATGTTGGACAGATGCAAGGCAACCATGTTTGGAGTGAGGACGTACTGAAACAAATTAAGAAGGCTACAGCACAAGCAAACTGTATGAATCTATTGTGTCATTTGGATGAAGACCTATGGTTTTGGATTACGGAGTTCGGTAGACCGGACCAAGGTATTGTCAGGGGAGCATGCCGGATAGACCTAAGACAATAGACCTATGATTGTGGGAGATTTGTCACACTTTTTTTTCCATGTGCTCATGCAATTGCAGCATGTAAAAAATCTACATTTGGATCACATCACCTTTGTGAACGAAGTGTACAAACTAGAACACATGTATAACATGTGAAGAAACATATTCCCACTGATCCCAGATGAACATATGTGGTCATTTATATCGACCACTCCATTCAAGTTGTTGCCTAATAAATCATTGAGTCACAAACCAAAAGGTCGACCGAC
This sequence comes from Gossypium hirsutum, assembly GCF_007990345.1. Lineage (NCBI taxonomy): Eukaryota > Viridiplantae > Streptophyta > Magnoliopsida > Malvales > Malvaceae > Gossypium > Gossypium hirsutum. The sequence goes on from NC_053439.1 coordinate 26,223,867, forward strand.
ATCAACTCAGATACGTGACAACATGGACATTTGGGAGAAGTCAAACCAATCGAGGTTATGCGGGTGGTGTAGGAACCCAAGGCATACAATGTCTTCATGTCCATATTGACGAGATGATATAAGGACAACACTTCATTAATAGATTTATTAATTTTTAACCTATTTATTAATTTATTAATTAAAATCTATTTGTTGATTTTTTTCATTCCTACACATATTTTGTTGTAATTTATAAACATGTGTTTTTAATAAAAATTTGTTCCATTGTTCCCGTGCATACTTGATTTAATAATATGAAATGACAACGACAACCAATTTTGATGCAAAAATGATATTTATTTAAAACCATAAGGATGTACAATATTGATACAATAAAAACATTGCGTATTTACTTAAAAAAAATACATGACAATTACAAAAATAAAATAAATCACTCCAATCCCCGATCAGAATGTGTGCCACATCGCGATGGTCAACGGTTGAGAGCCTAATTCCTTCTTGGTTCAACTTCCAGTACAGGTTGTGGTGTTTGCCTCTCATCTTCTTACCATTGTCTGTATTTGATTACAATCGGTTGCTCCTCGATTACCATCATGTATCCTCCGATCTAGGAATAGGTGGTTGCGAAAGATAGTCCACCTTGGTAGAAAAATAACCCCGGAGGTGTTTGCGACAACCATTGGCATAATAGTATAACTATATTGTGTCTCATACACCAGTGGCATAGTGATCAGACTCCCGGTTGGTGCGCTAAACATAGACGACCTATATGTTGTCATCGGCATTGTGGTCGTAGAAAATTTCGATGGCATCAATGTGTAATATTTCTGGGATGGAGGTCTATAAGCAAAACCTAGCATCAAAGTAGAAGTAGGAAAATGTGGTGCAATGTGTAGTGCTTATGTAAAAAAGAATGGGTTAATATAAGCACCAAAATAAGTCGAGTCATACTAATCAAGAGGTGGTACGACCATCGATGTCGGGTCTTACGTTGATGTAGACAATCGACCTTCCTCATCAACTTCATCATGGCCTCCTTGCCTTGGATTCCTAGGTGCCTGTCGAAGCCTCCTCATATGTGGTGGCATACCCCTCGCCTCTTCACCTAGCAGATATGGCTTGCCATGGACCTTAAACCATGACATGTACTCCAAATAGCAAGCTAAATCATGAGCGGAAATGGCCTCACAAGTAGGTAAAACCTCATACCTATTGTTCCACATGTTGATATATTGGGCGTGGAATGTAGTCCAATTCTCATTTGTCCTCCCTCGTAAGTTGACAAGATGCAGATCATCGAGGTCTTGGGGTGCTACTGGAATCGATTGCCTAAACCTAATTACCGCAACACTCTTTCCGACTCGTGCATCTCTAGGGTAACGTACACTACCAATGGCACCTTCACATGCCAGATATTGGGATTGACCAAGAATTTTGACGGGATGCATTCTTGAATTATCGGATCAGAATAAGGCGTCCATTCAAACTATATTAAAATAATATAAAATTTAGTTATTTATATACTACTAATTTTTAAATGAACTACGTTAATATCATATAATTCAAATTTAAAGAATACATACCTCCACTTCCGATCTTTGGTCTAACAGAAGCTGTATATCTCGAAGCTCGTCAGGTAGTCTCATGTAACTCAACCTATTGTTCCACCAATTGAAATAATATGTTAACACAACAATTTAAAATTTAAATAATTGTATTATGGTAAATATATTGACTAATGAATTTTACCTTGTTACGAGTGAGAATGTATAAGGTAGTTCGCTTGAGGGCGAAAATATGGCAATCGGTATCGCACCTATGATTTTAGTGGAAGCACGTAACCATCGATTTTGTTTTTTTTTCTGGTTCGGTCCCTCGACACATCTCCTGATACAACATCGTCAACACGACTCACCCCCAACTGAGTTCGCCACCTTCTCTAAAGTTGACGAGTTTTAGAAGCCACCTTAAATGGACGAGATTCGTGACTTATCGGGCATTAGGAAACCCCCGATAATCATAAGGATATACGCCTAAGCATGTTGTTCCCTTTGGACTTCAGTCGAATCCTCATCGAGCCCACTGAAATTTCTTCTTAGCCAATTCATATCTATCTGGGCTCCAAAAATGGTTTTTAGAACCCACCCCAAAAGTTGTTTGCATACATTTCTCCAATTGGCTATGTGAATTGACCCAGTCACTATTGACCCATCCATCGGTAACCCGAGCTGTAACTACACGTCCTCCAGAGTGATAGTGCACTCACCGCATGAAAGGTGGAATGTATGCTTCTTGGGTCTCCACCTTTCCACCAACATGCTTACAAGTGTGGGGTCCAATTTACACCCCCAACCAGTAAGGGTCACGTGTAAAAATTTGACATCTCTTAAGTACGATTCGATTAAGGGTGATGGAGGAGCGGGTAAATTGCGAATATAAGTCTCCAAAATTTGATCTTTCGCTTATATATAAAAAATACAAAATATTAAATTTCAATATAATAATAAAATATTTAAATTAAATTGCATTAAATATAATAATAAAAATTCTTACCATTTGCAATTGATCGACGAAAATGTACTTCTCATCCAAATGAATTAGAGATGGTACCATTTTTAATTTTGAAAAATGAGAAATAAATTGTAATATAAAAAATATTTTACGAAAAATTTAAGACAATTTCTTTTAAAAAAATTGACTTGGAAGAGAGATAAATTTTTAGTGAGAAATTATGGGGGAATTGAAAGAAATTTAAGAGAGGTTTGAGAATATGAGAGAGAGAGAGTTGAGATTGAATTGAATAGAAAAATGAAATGGGAGGGTTATATAGAAATGGAAAGATGACTATTGAGGGGGGCGAGTCGTTGGTCCCAACGACTAATTAAATAGTCATTAGGGTAGTTGACCGTTGGGGGAAAGCACTTCCAACTGGACGCGCTTTTCTGCATTTCACTTCAAAACGCTTCTAAGTGGAAGCATTTTCGTAAAATCAATCTATTCCCTTCATTTTCCAAAAAAATGACCTAAACATATAATTTTTTTTTTATTTTTCGATATCTTTGGTAATTCACTCTAGATGTAAAGTTTGATATTAAATGTTATCCTCAACTATTTCAAAATTAAATTATTTTATTATAGTTTAAACTTTAAATATTTCACAAGAAACTCATTAGTTAATAATGTCAAAATATTTAATCATTTCATAATAATTATTCTATTCCAATCAATGTGAAAAACTTAGATGGTGTTGTCATCTTCAATGAACAATTAACTTGACATTGTTAGTGTTGAAACATCACTAAAAAGAATTTTAAAAAGTAATTTTTTAATAAACTTATTTTAATAATTAATATTAAAAATTATTATATTTAAGTAAAGAAATCTAGAAAGTCATATGTAACAAAAATTATAAAAAAAGACCCCAGATAAGGATTTAGCTATATATGGACAATAAACTACATTATGCACGTTATTATATTTATTTAGTAATTTTAAAAAAATTATATTATTGTTAGCAACCATTCATGATATATTAATGATCTGATTTAAAACACTGATAATGTAACATATACAAACTCTTTAAAAAAACAAAAATAAAAAGAATATTAGTTCTATAAGAAAGAAGAAAAAGCAACTCATATATACAAGGACAACCCATAACATTAACTTTTATGTCATTGTCACGTCATACATATTAATTAACAGAAGCACTATTTTTCTTTTATTTTTAAGTTTTGGATTCGTAATAATGTATAATAGCCATTTATTTTAGTACTAAATTTTCAACCGGTTCAATAAATTTGACCAACGAAGTGGACATCAACTATCACTGAATCAAAGGATTTTTTAAATATGCTTTTTTCCGTCAATATTTATGGACGTTGAGTTTAACTTTAAGATTTTGAATAAGGTATGATTATGATTTTTTTTACTTGTTTTAAATCTAGTCAAGCTATTGAATTAGATTAGTAAATATTGATGGGTTCAAAAGGTTTACTAATGAACCTTTGTGGTATATTATTTTTAAATGATTGTTTAATGTCATATACTACTTGAACAAAATAAATCGTATAGTAATAGTGTAATATCTCGAAATTTCAAATTTGAACGTGGCGTTATGCTAGTGACGGATAAGTGAATTTATAAGAAAATTTGGAAAATGAGCTAGAAAAAAAAAGATTGTTATTAAAAATAAAGTTGATTTTGGATATGAGAATTAGTGAAAAGAATTTTACAAGTGAAACTAGACAAAATGACTAAATTAAAATTTTTAGGGACTAAAGTGCAAACTTGGCCATTATGGGGAGAAAAAACTAATTGATTATTTGGCATGAGAATGTATTAGGTTATATGTTTACTTTTAGACTAAATTGAAAGAAATTCAAAAGTATAAGGACAAATTATAAATTTTTCATTTATGTTGAGAGAAGGGTAAAAGTGTAATATTCAATATTTAAGGATTTGTGTTAAGTATTGTAACATCCCAAAAATTGGGGGTTAGTAGAATCGAGTTTGTGAATCGAGAGAGAGTGATCATGTCTTAATTTTTTAAATTATCTATGCATTTTTAGGAAATAAATGAGGTTTTGGTTTATTGGTTAAGTGTTAGTGTAACGTTTCTTGAAACCTAAGTTCAAATCTCTTCTCTCGCATCATTTTTTTATTTTGCAAATTTTGCCTTAAACCCTAGTATGTGACATGCCTTGTTTTTTTAAAATAAATATTTCAAATCATATTAGGAATGAGTTATTGGTTTGATGGTTAAACATTAGTGAATTTATCCTTGAGGTCCTAACTTCAATTCCTTTCCTATGCAAATAATTTAATTTTTTGACAAAAACCCATTGTTTTAATGTGTAGGCCATCCAAGCCTAGTTAGCCTAGGTATAAATATTAATCTTTCACTAATAATCAATCTTTAATCCTCTTCCTCATTTCCGTAGTCGTCCCTCTCCTCCTCTCCTCTCCTTCTCTTTGATTTTAATTTTTTTTCCTTTCCTCCATTGTTGTCGTCGTCTACACCTAATTTTACTATCTTTTTCTTTTCTTTTTCTTTTTGTCACAAGATTTGTTAACATATTCTCCACCATATTGCTGTCATTTTTCCTCATTAAAATCAGCCCCAAATCTGAAATCTTGAACTCCAAGATCGATCCCGAACATTGCCAAGAAAGTGTCATTGTCGTTTCTCTCGACTAGCTTGGTTAAGGTCTCTTCTCTCTTCAATTTCTTAATTAATCTTGTCCATTAAAAATCTAAATTTATAGATCTGGAATTTGGTGGATTTTAAATGATTTCAAATGTATTTTTCTAGAATTTAATGAGATCTCAAACCGTTTTAAAATTCAGCCCCAATTTTGGCCACCATGGGTGGTAGTGCGTGCGCCTATGTGCAAGAAAGGGGGTTGTTTTCTTTCTTGGTTCTTGCCTATATTTTTACAGCATTAATTTGAGTTCTTGAACCATCCTAATCAGCTTTTAAACCCATTTCAATTAGGGAAAAACGTTCTTGATCGATTGGTCATTCAGATTCCACAAATCGTAAAGCATAAGTGCAATTAAGGGTAACTAGTTTGTTATTTCGACATAGTTTTTTGGAAAAAGGTTGTGAATTGATTAAATGAAGGAATTTAATCATTAATTAGCTACTTATTTTCTAGTATATTATTGAATTATGTTCTGACCCAAATGCCCCAAATCATCCATAAAGGCGAAGAACGATTGTACGTACGGTTTGCATCGATACAGTGTAAGGAATCTAACTAGTTTGGATTCATAAAGTAGTTATAATTTCAATGATTGGTTTGAACTCATAAGTGGGTGTTTGGGGGCTGGTTTAATGTTAAATTGATTGAATTTATACTGAATTTTGGTTTAGGTTCGTTTAAGGAATTATTAAGGAAAATTGGAAGATTCGCTAGTGTGTTGCGAGGAAGCGAAAAATAAGGTGTGGGTCCTAAACTCATAAAACTGTTTGAAAATGTTAAATATCATGTTATATATGATAAATTAGATTTTTCATTGGATTGTCTTAATAGCTATTTGCTTTTTGAGTGGCCGAACTAGGTATGTTTCGAGCCTTAAAAGATTGACATGTTGGCAAAATTGCTAGTTTGATAGTATGGATGTTTAATTGAGTTTGTAATTGTATATTTGAGTTATGAGATATGAGAATGTTTGACCGAATGATATAATTTATTGAGATATTAAGCTTATGTATGATTTAAACGCATGAGATATTTGTTATATTGTGTATTGAAAAGGGTGTTATTTATGCACAATGAAAATCTGTAAAGTATGCGAAATTGAACGATATTGATTGATACCATTTCAATGGTAATTTGAAAGATTGGAGCACTTTTTCCATTTACTTAAAGTATGTGATTACTGAGGACATGTTGAGCATGTCAAATTAATGTGAAAAGTATTGAGATATGATTATGTATGAGATTGTGTGACATATTGCATATGCATTGGGTTGGGATTTTGTGGTAGACGGAGGAGTTCTATAGAGTAACGGCGACATATTAAGCCTGCATTATTCTTAGTCAGTGCACTGCACCTGGAGTACCGAGGGGATTGAAAATTTTATCGCATATTATATGTTATTGGCGATTGTATCACACTATTTGATATCGGGCAGATTTTATGCATTATTGATTATTTGGTGATTTTACCATATCGAGCTATGCTCATAATGTTTTGGAGTTTGGTAGATGGATTTTGGGGAACTCGTGGTGTGTAGCGAATGGTATGGGTAGGAACCTTTTTGCATTGCATCATGTGCATGACATATTCGAATATTATTGATTTATGCTACGTGTTGTATTTTTTTGCATTAAATGGTATCAAAATTAATAATTGTTACGCGAATGAATGATGGCCTATGCTCATACACCGTTTGATATCAATTTGATAATGGCGATGTAACGATATGAAATTCCTATGATGGTTTTGTTTTCTTCTATTAAAGCTAATATGTTTCATTGTGTTCGATATTTATGCTTGTTTAAATAATTATTTGACTCACACTGAGCTTTTCATAAGCTCACCCCCAATAGTGTTTAACTTTTTAGGTAAACCTCAAAATTAGGACCGGACTCGACATTTAGAGAATTAACTTGGGCCTCGAATTATTATTTTTTAATTAAGTATTATTAAAAGTATTTATTGGTTTTGGCTTGTAATTTTTAATTATTTCTGGTCTGTGGCTTGGTAACTTTTCTTTTGGGGATTTTTGCCTGCATAAATTATTTAAGCATAATAACCAGATAATGCATGATATTGGGCTTAAGTAAAATTTGATACTGTTCCCTAGTTTCCACTACATTGCAAAAAAATTGTTTTTGAAAAACAAATCGATAAGGAAACTAATTTTCCAAAATGACTTGAAAAATGGTTTTTTCGCTGCATTAATTTAACTTCAAGTTTTTTTTTAAAGAAGAACGACAAGAAAACGGTTTTTCTAAAACAACGATGTCAACAATAAAATTAATCCTAAGCATACACGACCTAATGAATGAATGCTTTTAAGGTAACTCAAAATACAACTACGATTTTCTCTAAAATGAGTTTATTTAAAGTCTTAAAAAGTAACGTAAGTTAGCTTAGCCATTTCGGTGGCTAATGTAGCCTTCTAGACCGGGTTTGGGAGGTTACAAGTATTGTATGAGATTTATTGGATTTTGGTTGATTAATAACTATTTGTTATAAAGAAATTGTGCTTTAAGGCTTAAAGGGGCAAAAGGGTAATTTGATCTCAAAAAGGTATTTTTGTCATTTCATAATAATTTAATAGTGGGAATATTAATTGGATGAGAAATTAGATTATTGGAATAAGTTTTGGACCTTGGGCCCATGAAATAAAAAGTGGACCATGAAAGTTTTTGGGCTTGGGTGTTGAATGTGGGCTTTTAAAGTAATTTTAAAGTAAAGAAAGGATGACGACCAACCCCTTTCAACTTGTTTGTCACACCCCATACTCGGTTTAATTAATGAATGACTGCTTGTGCACGTGCGCATTAAAATGAATGATTTTGGAAAAACTATTTTAAAGAGCTTTTAACTACAAGCATACAGTGTCAATTGTAATATTTATAGTTTTGATGGAACACGTAGTATTCCAAGGGGCCGAACTTAAAGAAGATGGAAATTGAGTAATAAATCGCATGCCTTTTAGAGTTTAAGCGGCTAGTAGTACGATTTTATAATATGACAAATCATAACAAGGAATATTGCAAGGAAATTAAATATGCTACTTGTAATAGGCCTAATTTGCCCGAGCTCGATTAAAACCCAAATACTAAATAAAATAAATAAAATAAAAGTCCAATATTCAGTCCATTACAAGAAATCGGCCCAAAATCTAAAATAACCAATTGACAGAGGCCCAACTCTCTAACCACAAACAAAAACCCTAGCAGCAGCACACAGCCTCTAGCGCCGCAGCAGCCAGAGTCCCCTCCGCGCACGTGCACACTCTCCTGATGGCTTTCGTACCTGCGGAAAAAGCGGATCCAAACAGCAAATAAACCAGCATACAGCGCAGCAATAACAGAAATACAGGAAATAATTGCAGAAAGATAACAAAAATGTAAAAAAGAGTTCTCAAGAATTACGTTTTTCTTTCTGTTTCGGCTATAAAAAGAGCCGATTGATTCATTGTAAATGGAGAAAAAATCAATAAAAATATGAGATCGAAAAAAGAAAAAGTCTGAACAAGCAAAGGTTATTTTTTAGTTTCTGAATCTATTTTATTTATTTATTTATTTATTTCTTTATTTATACTTTTGTTTTGTTTTTTTTAAAAACCATATACACACATATATATAACAGATTTTAAAAAAAACTCTTACCTTTTTATTTTTCTGGCCACCGTGGATGGCGGTGCCGTCGCCGATGACAGGCGACCGCCACGGCGGCTCTCCTCGCCAGATTCTGGGTAATACTCAGAGAAAAAATGGAGAGAAAGAAGCTTTTTTTTTTGAAAACATGACACAGATGATTTTTCTTTTAAAATTTTTACTTATATAGGCAATCAAAACGACGTCGTTTTGAGGCTGGCCTTAAACACCCAAAACGACATCGTTTCGCCCTTGACCTGCGCGTTGACCCGACCCGCCTAGGAGGATCTACGTGTTTTTGCTTCGTGGGCTATTTGCGCTTTTAGCCCTTCCTTCTTTATGGTTTTCAATCAGGTTTATTTCATTTTTTAATTTTGCCCTATAATTTATTTTGGCTTTCAATTTGGTCCACCTTGATACTGTGCGTTTTGGAGGAGAAGGGTAAATTACACTTTAAGTCCCTCCTTGTTATTCGTGTGTTCATAATGGTCCTTCCCTTTTTATTTTATTTCTGATTTGCCCCCAATCTCTAGTTTAAAATTCAAATTAGTCTTTTTTTGTTATTTTATTAATTAACTTAATTATTATCATAATTATATTTGCTTTTTATATTTACTTATTCATTACTACTATATTATATTAATTTTGTATTAAAATTATTATTATTATTATAGTTATATTTAAATTTACTTATCTAAATTTTAAAGATATTTTGGTTTTATCACATATTATTATTATTTATTTACTTATATTTTTTTATAATTTTTAAATTTTAGATTAGTTCACTATTTTGTTATTATTATTATTATTATGATTTATTTACTTATACTTTTTTTAAATTCCAAACGTTATTATTTTTACTATTATTAATATTTTTTTAGTCGTATTATATATCATTTATTTATGTATTTGTTTATTATCATTTTTAATCTAGCTCTAGTTTCTATTTGTTCTCGTATCTTTTATTCATTTATTTTATTTTTGCCTTTGATTAATATCATTCATATTATCGCATTTATCATTTTATGCATATTAACACTGTGATTTACTTTTATGTTTTACTATAAAATCACGTTATATTTTACCCAATGCATTTAAAAACATTGTTTTAAATAATTTCGTATTTTGAGATTCGATAAGGTCGTACCCTAACTTACGGGGTTCCGATTTTCTCGATAAATCCAAATACACGAATCTTTTCAAACATAAAGTTTTTTTTTAAACGATCTTGGGAATTAACAAAAGATCGTGTTCTAACTTACGGGACATGATCTCTTTTCTAAACCCAAGATAATCCAAATACCTTCCAAATAAGTAAATTTTTTCAACATTTATTCTCGAATCGAGAATTTAAAGACATTGTGTCCTAACTTACGGGATATAATTCTCTTCCTCGATTAACATAAAATGTGCCCTCTTCTCGAAAATTTTCAACATTTCAACAAAGGAACGTATTTTGAATCCCTTCAAATTAGTTTCCAATTCTCAACACTAAGACACTAATTAATCAACTAGGTACCAATATTTGGGCGTTACGAGGCTGCTAATCCTTCCTCGTGCGTAACCGACTCCCGAGCCCGTTTTTTCAAATTTTATAGACCAAAATCATTATTTTAATAAATTAAAATGTTTTATTAAAATAATTAATCTCAAGCTGACCCGATCACACCTCAAAAAAAGATTGATGGCGACTCCAATTTCGTTTTAAAAGTCGACCTCGTTTTTTCAAAATAAAAATGGTTTTGATAGCTTGGTGACTCCACTGGGGACTGGTTAGAGAATCGAGCCGTAAATTGATTAATATTTGTCTTTTAGTTGAGAAATCAGGATTTGTTTTAAAATCACGATTTCCCCTTATGCATTATTTTCATGATTTTGATCGTAATATGTTTGTTTGGTTGGTCCAAATATGTTAATGTGTATTTGCATTTTGCATTGCATAGGTTGGTCAATTTTACCCCTCTAAGTGGGAGTGAGAAACTAGTCCTTCGTGAGGTTTTCACCTCCGTGTAGGACAGTGGATCGCTTTCGAGATACATTCGTACCTATGTCTTCGTGAGATTTTCATCTCCGTGTAGCCATAGGGAAATGTATTCCCTTGAACGGAACTCGATCCATATGAGACTATAATGGGTAAGGATTGAGGAATCTGCTGGTTCGGGTACCTTTGCTCTAGAAGCCAAACCTCATGTAGCGAACTTTAGGAACTCGCCCTAGGTAGAACTGCACCAAACCTTAGTAGATACCTGAGTAGGTACTTGATTATTTCTTGTTTGTTGTTTATACCTAATACTGACTTCTTGTGTTTTGTCTTGACTGCATGACATTTTGATGGCATGGCATTACGTCATAAGAAAGAGGTGTTGATTCACGTTCAGTTGCTAAATCGAGAGCTTGTCATGGAAAACGGATTTCTTAATAAAGTGGAAGATAATGCGATTTCCAAATATGGTCCAAGAAAACGTGACAAGAGAAGAGTAATAGTCTAACAAAGGAGTACATGTCTTGGCTTTTGAAGATTCAAGTTGACAAAGATTATTCAAGAGTCATCAAACGTCCCAACCTTTCTAAAAAAAGCTAATGAGCATGAGTGAACAAGGAGTTGTGACCCGGATCAAGCAAAAAAGAGCTAGTAGATGTCTATTGAAAAATTCGCGAGATGCATCATAATATTCGGATGACCGATGTCTTCGCTTGGAGTACAAGGGCGAAGCCATATATATATTCACTTTATATAAAGAGATCTGTTTTCTAGTGAAGTTGTTCTAGTAAAGAATTGAATCAGAATCAACGTCTCTTTTTGCATTCATTTCATGCATTTGCATTACAGTACATCATATGCATTAAAGTCCCACCAAAAAGAGCCTAATTGATTAAAATTATTTCAGTTAGTCTAGAAACCAACCGACCAACCAAATACCGTTACGGTACTAGAGTAGAAACTAAAGGAATGGACCAAAGGTTGGAGAGATTAGAGCAAATGCAAATACAGATGCAAGAGCAATTGACCAAATTTTAACAAGATATGAGAGATCAGATGTAGAATTTCAAAGAAATGTGATGAGCCAGTTAACTCAGTTATTGGCTAGAAGGTTAGAAAAAGGAAAAAACCCTGTAACACCCCTTACCCGTATTCGATGCCAGGATAGGGTACGAGGTATTACCAGAACATATACACTTTTAATCATAGTAAACCAAGTTGTAAAATTTCATCTAAATTAAAATTTTCAAGTTGTTATTCTCGAGTCATTAATTAGGGTTTTCTTGGCTAAATATACTCACAAATTTTCACTTCCTCGTCGTATGAATTTATAAATTTTCACTTACTTGTTGAATTCGTCCGAGTACCTAAATTTATCCGTATCATTACATATTCTCATATCGTCAAATTTTCCTTTTTAACTAATGTAATATATCAATTACTCACTATCTAGTAAGTTAATTGTCACATATATATACATTATCCATTCATCTCCCACAAAGCTAACAAAATTAGCCACAAAGATAGTACAAATTTTCTCTATTCGATATAAACCAAAACTTGTTATTTCTTTTCCAACAAACCTTACTAAATATACACTTTATACTAACCCAAGTGTTTAACCATTCACCCATGACATAAATATATTTTATCCATTATTGCCGAATATAGATATGCTTCACAAATCATAATTCACCTCACATAGTAACCGAATTAATTTTTATCGTTTGTCAAATAGATTACAAAATAAGTTATATAACAAAATATAGATACATTTTAAACCACACAAATAAACAAATTTTCATGGCATTACATGATCACATATCAAAGACAAATGTTCTTGACATTTCTATCACATAAACCGAATTAATCAATGCAACCTCAATGATATAATCATCCATATATCATTATTTTCACACATATAAATATCATGACTAAATTTCTTAAACATTTGATCAATTGCTTTTCAAAACCGCAATAGTCATTCACTATCAATACATATTTACCATTCAATTTAACATTTACCGATTATAATCGGGCATATGACCATTTATACACAATTCATTCATAAATTTTATTATCCTCCTCCTCCTCTCCATTCTACATCCTTTATGTATAAAACATGCTTAATTAGCATTATACATAATTTCACTATTCACTTATATTTAAATTCAAAGCTGTCTATTTGAGTCAGAGTCACTAAATCATTTTTATCCAAAGCTACAGAGCTCCAAATTAAGTTCCGTTAATTTTTCCCAAAACTAGACTCACATGTCTTCTTACCATAAAATTTTCAGAATTTTTGACTTGGCCAGTTAGTACAATTTATTCTTTAAAGATTCCCTTATTTCACTGCTCAACATCTCTGACCTCTCTTCACTAAAAATGAATTATCTCATTGTACAGATTTCGGATGATATTTTTGTTTTTGTTTTTTTGAAAATAGACTCATTAATAATTCTAAGCATATAAATTATAACTCATAATTATTTTTGTACAATTTTTAATTATTTTCCAAAGTCAGAATAGGGGATTCCAAAATCAATCCGACCCTGCCCCACTAAGATTCAAATATCTCAAAATTATTTTCCCATATCTCACTCAACCACTAACTCAATTCCTATGATTTTTGGTGATTTTTCAAACTAACATCACTGTCATTGTCCAAATCTGTTCTGTTTCAAATTCACTCATTCACATAACACTATAACAATTTATTTTGTAAGCACAGTACAAAACTTCATCACTCCAGTGACTCTTTTGCAACTCATCGCATTTCAATCACATATTCTTATTGGTTTTCAATTTCTCATATCTCGTTAAACATGTCGGTATAATGGCGAACATTCAGTGGTTTGTACATAGTACTACTCATTTAACTATTATCATTCAATACACGTAGTAGCCTTCACATAGTACTACACACGTGATCAAACTTTCCGGTTCACGTAATAGCCTGCACATAGTACTACACACGTGACCATTAATATCCGGTACACGTAGTAGCCTGCACATAGTACTACACACGTGATCAAAGCTATCCGGTATGCATAGTAGCCTGCACATAGTACTACACATGCGACCTTTCATTCCGGTACATGTAGTAGCCTACACATAGTACTACACACGTGACCATCGCTTTCACTTTCACATAGTGACCTACACAAAGTCCATGTCACACATGTGATCATTTCTGTCACTTCATTCATATCCGTTTTTATTCCGAATATCAATCGAGAAAATTCTCACTTTTTCTCATTTTTTTCTTTTTCTCTAATCAAAGTCAATTCCTTGTCTTTCTTGACTTATAATAACACATTCGACTTATTTTACACTCACATTATTCAATCCAGTCCAAAAATCACATTTTGTAAAAATTACATTTTTGCCCCTAAAGTTTCACAAAATTATGATTTTGCCTCTAGGCTCGGAAATTAAATTTTATTCATTTTTCTTATGTTTTATGACATGCTGAACAATTTTTCCTTCTATAGCAACATCAAATTCTTTCTCTAAAGTGCACTTATGAACAATAATAGTTTTTAACAATTATACCGTTTCACTCGTTTTCGCTGAAAATCGTTTAGCAAAAATCGTTTAACATAATTCTAAGCTTCATATTCTATCATGAAACATCAAAATTCACACTTTTCATCTATGGGTAATTTTTCAAACATAATTTCTAGCTCGAATTAATGATAGAAATAGCTTAAGCAAGTTACCGGGATTCTAAAAATATAAAGAACAAGAAAAATGGGGCTAGAACGGACTTACCATGAAGCTTGAAAGAATGAAAAAACCCTAGCCATGGAGTCCACATGATATTTGGCTAGGACTCATGGAGAAGATGATTTTGGCCTTATTTTTGTCTTTTTAATTTGTTTTAATTACCAAATTACCAAAATGTCCTTAACTTAAAAATATCCTATTTCACCTATTTCATGTCCATTTTTGTCCATAACATAACCAATGGTCTAATTACCATTTAAGGACCTCCAATTTAAAATTTCATAGCAATTTGACACCTCTAGCTTCTAGAACTCAACTTTTGCCCTTTTTACAATTTAACCCTTTTGATTAAATTGAGTGCTCAAACGTCGAAATTTTCGAAATAAATTTTCATGAAATCTTTCTGTGAAATTGTAGACCATAAAAATATAATAAGAAATAAATTTTCCTCACCGGATTTGTGGTCCAGGTTTAGCCAGATGCACTTCCACAAGGGGCACTCTTTATTATCAGGCCCCAACAATATCAGACTGGTACATTGACACCGACGAATTACTCGACAGGCCCAAGTTCTAATCTAAAAGGCAATCTAACGAATCCTGTTGCCCTTGATGATCTAGAAGATAAAAACCAATCACTGTGGGGCAGCCAAAGACAAAAACCACCAGCCATCAGGGCCCTTTAAAGCAAGAACCTTACATGAGGACAAATATAGGAAGGCTTCAGTTCACGCCTATACCAATGTCGTATAGAGAGCTATATCAAGGCTTATTTGATGCACATATAGTATCCCCTTTCTACTTGAAACCAATGCAGCCCCCATTTCCTAAAGGATACGACGCAAAATCCCAGTGCGAATATCATGCAGGAATCACGGGGCATTCAATAGAAAACCACACCACTTTCAAAAAGTTAATTAAAAGGCTCATCAATAGGGGTATCGTTAAGTTCGATGACTCATCTAATCTGCTACCCAATCATGTTGATAATGGGGTAAGCATGAGGGCAAGAAGAGGATTAGTTATTTCTTATTCAGAAGGAAAACATGGAAAGATAAGGAACCATTGTAAGTTCCATCACGAGAAGGGGCACGAGACCCAAGAGGGCGTGGAATTCAAGACCTTCGTTCAGGGCAGGATGGACGACAAAGAGATGGAGTTTTGTGAGGAAATTAAAGAAGAAAGAAATATACACACAATGTTGGGAAGTGTTCACATCAATGCCATATATGAAGACACACTTAAAAAGGGACCTTGTTAGATATCCACCCTTATAAACTTGGGAGTGATCTAAATAATCGGATCGTAGAAGAAATCTCTATAGCATCTAGAGCTTACTTAGAGTAATGTTCAGAACACACTTGTTGCTTTTAGCCTAGAGGCAATAAGAATTCCTTTATGAAATAGGCTCATGTCTGAACGTCGTTATTCTAATAAAATACATCTTTGCATTTATTTTTGAGCCAATATTCTTTCATTCTTTTCGAATAATTATTCTTTCATTCTTTTATTCATTCATAATCATATTGTACAAATAATTATTCATAAATTCATACATTCTTTTGTATATTCTTTGGTACTTACTATAGGTCCCCAGATATCAATGACATGAGTGACACTGCTACAGACTCAGAATTTCCTTTTGAGCGAGGAATGTGTTTAGAGGGATCTCATGACTTTGAAAATGACATAGATTGTAGCCTATCTCCGGACTTGATGAGGATGGTAGAGCAGGAAGGAAATTTTACCTCCTGAGGAGACAATGGAGATTATGACCTTAAGGGAATGTGCATAACCAAAGAAGCAAAACAAGACCTTGTTAAGTTACTTCAAGAGTTCAAGGATGTCTTCGCTTGGTCATAATTAGATATGCCCAGGTTAAACACTGATATTGTAATCTGAAGAACAGCACGATATCAGAAATTTGCAGTATGTTCAAGATTAACATCATGAAACGATGCAGTGAAAATTCTTTATCGGGACAACGCCTTTCTCTTTGACTTATCATAGCTTTGCCCATTGAAGTCGAGTTGCCATCTCTCCACATTCTTTGTTGGATTTTACCCTAATTGAAGAGGAAGATCCAAAGTTTTCCGTCATAGTCAAATGCACCAAAAACAACTCTTGCCCAGAAAGCTCTATGAAAGAAGCATGATACCAAATAATATCATTCGCATACAAAATGAAAGTGGATGGGAAGGATCTTGTATGAAATATTTTATTTGGAAAACCATTTATTCTGATCGAAAGGGATAACAAGGACTTGCCTAATCCTATGAGTTTCAAAAAAATTAAAAAAAATCAAAAATCAAAAAAATCAAAAAAATGAAAATGATGGAAAAAGAAAAGCAAAGGAAAAAGAAAAAGAAAAGAAAAAGGAGAGGCCAAGGCGAAAACCCGCAAAGGGTGCTTTGTGACCAAAGGTGGATTTGAGTTGAAAACCCAAAAAATGTGACTTAAATTTTGAGCAAAATGGGGCTTGGACGTCATCATCATCGAAGGCTTCTAATGGGTATTACTTCATTTTTTAGATCATTAATTACTTCATCGAACGGGTAGAGGCTGCTTCATACTCCAATGTCATCATATGCTGTTATAGAATTCCAGAGAATATGGTATCGATAAACGTGTTAGCACGATAGCTGAGGTCTGTAATCAATTCAAACTCAGATATCACGATTCATTACCGTATCGCCAAGAAATAAATAATAAGACGATAGCGAAAAAATGACTGAGACTTACAAGGGCTGGCATGAGAAATTACCATTTGCCCTCCTTGCTTGTCGAACATATATCATGACTTCCACCGGGGAAACACCTTTCTCTTTGGTCGTGGGAGGGAGGTAGTTTTACCCATTGAAGTAGAAATCCCTTCTCTTCGGGTATTAGTTGAGCTAGAATGGAATGGAGCAGAATGGATCCAATCGTGATGTGATCAGTTGAACCTGATAAAAGGAAAATGACTAAAAGCTATTCAGCATGGTCCGATGTATCAAAAGCGAATGATGCGAGCCTACAACAAAAATGTTCGTCCAAGAGAATTCCATGAGGGGGACCTAGTGTTGAAAAAGATTCTTCTAATACAAAAAGGATTTTAGAGGAAAATTGATGTCAAATTGGGAAGGTCCTTATGTCGTAAAGAAGGCCTTTTCCGGAGGAGCATTGCTTTTAAATGAGATGAATGGCAAAAACCTGCTAAATCTGGTAAACTCAGATTTAGTCAAAAAAATACTGCACCTGAAGAAGGAGAAGGGACCAAGGTGAAAACCTGTAAAGGGCGCTTTGAGTCTTAAAAAAAAGAAAAAAGAAAAAGACCAAGGTGAAACCCGCAAAGGGCACTTTGAGTCCAAAAAATAAAAAATAAAAAGTAAAACTAGAGAGGCTAAGGTGAAAACCCGCAAAGGGCACCTTAGTCAAAGGGGATTTGAGTTGAAAACCCGAAAAGGGTGGCTCAAATTTTGATCAGAATAGGGCATGGGGTGATCAGAGTTACTCAAATGTTGATCAAAATGGGACATGAGGTGATCTTGCTATGCCTGAGTCAACAGGAAAGGATACGTGACATCTTGGGGCATCGATAGAGTAATGTAGATCTCCTAAACACATGTCAAACTTAGAATGGTCTTTAGGAAGTTTTTACAGAGAAGTTCAAGCTGCGATATCTGGGGCACCTAGTATTAATACTATTTATATTTGCTTATTCTTGGAATACTTCATTCTTTTTCAAGATACAAGTCAATTCCTCTTTTATTCTCAATATTCTTGATAATTTATTCATTGCGAGCTATGCTCTCAAATCAATTCTATTTTATCCATCGTTTTGTTCTTTTTGCAAGCATGTTGCATTAGAATAACGATTAATGGACTAATAAAACTTTCACAATGAAAGTTTTGCATTTTACTCTAGAAATTTCTAAATAATACAGGAACCTGAACCAGGACTATTGTTTAGAACGCACCAAGTTTAAAGGTTGGAAATCTGAGAAGGATGAGTCTAAATTAAGACTTTCTCTTTGGATTTTGTTGTCAAAAACATTGATTGAACAAAATGTCAGGTTGGTGACGAGGCTTAAATGAACAAGCAAGTAATAATCACCAAGCAATAGAAAGGGGTTTCCTTGGAGAACAGAATCATTCATTTGTGCATAAGCATTTAGTATGACACCCTAGGAATGGTGTAAAGGACCAAAGAGTTTCACATTCTATATCCTTGAATTGCGATAGGAGAGGATTGAAAAAAAGCTAAATTTTTCTACCCTTGGGTTATAGCGGGAGAAAGATGGTACAAATTTTGCATCCAGTGGATTGAACTTTGAAGTTTACAGTGGGGGCAATCTGATCAAGTGTTTCTTGGGAAAAGCCAACCGAGCAAGAAGGAATTGTAGCACGTCAGTGAGAAAACCTTAATAAACTTGGAGTAATGGCAGCCTAAGTGGAATCATTCTCGAAAAAATAAAATTCTACATTTATTCAAATGTCATTCATACACGTCTAGTTAGGAGCATTTGATTCATTCTGATCATGACACTAGGCATAATTAGGTTCATAAAATGAATTATACATGTCATGTTCCCCATAAAATAGATCAGTGAAACCAAAAATCCTATCTCCCTAGAGTTGCAGTGGAGTGGATTGAAGATAGCAGATCTTGTCTTCCTGTATTGGCAGCGAAGTAGATCGAAGATAGCAGTCTTGTCTTCCTGTATTGGCAGTGAAGTAGATCGAAGATAGCAGATCTTGTCTTCCTATATTGGCAGTAAAGTAGATCGAAGATAGCAGATCTTGTCTTCCTATACTGGCAGCAAAGTAGATCGAAAATAGCAGATCTTGTCTTCCTGTGTTTGCAGCGAAGTAGACTGAAGATAGCAGATCTTGTCTTCCTGTATTGGCAGTGAAGTAGATCGAATACACCAGCCTTGCCTCCCTGAGTTTGCAACGGAGCAAACTAAAAACAGCAAATCTTGTCTTCCTGTACTGGCAGTGAAGCAGATCGAAAGCACCAACCTTGCCTCTCTGAGTTTGCAGTGGATTAGGTTGAAGATTGTAGATCTTGTCTCCCTAAGTAGTAGTGGAGAAGATCAAAGACGGTGAATCTTATCTTCCCAATGTAGTAGGGAAGCAGATTTAAACCACCAATCCTTCTCCCTGAGCAGCAGTGGAGTAGGTTGAAGATTGTAGATCCTGTCTCCCTAAGCAATAGTGGAGCAGATCGAAGGCAGTGAATCCTATTTCCTTGGCGTTACAGTAGAACATATTAAAGCTAAAGGTAGCGAATCTTGTTTCCATGGCGTTGCAGTGGAGCAAATCAAAACTGAAGATAACCACCTTTATTTCCTTGAAGTTGCAGTGGAACCGGTTGAAGATATCAATCTTATCTCCTTAAAGTTGCAGTGGGACAAATTGAAGTTACAAGTCTTATCTCCCTGAAGTTGCAGTGGAGTAGACTGAGGATGGCGAATCTTCTCTCCCTGAAGTTGCAGTGGAGCAGATTAAAGCTAATAATCCTACTTCCCTGAAGTTGTAGTGGAGTAGGTTGAACGAAGTAAGCCTTATCTCCCTGAAGCTACAGTGGGTCAGGAAGAGGCTACTTGAAGAAGAAGCGCACCAAAGTCCAACAAAACCGGGCAAAATTGGCCTTCTTTAGTCTTTGCTTCATTCTCGTTACACGACAATGAGTAAAGAGGGGCAGCTGTAATAGGCCCAATTTGCTCGAGCCCGATTAAAACCCAAATACTAAATAAAATAAATAAAATAAAAGTCCAATATTTAGTCCATTACAAGAAATCGGCCCAAAATCTAAAATACCCAATTGACAGAGGCCCAACTCAACCCAATACCTAACTCTAACCACAAACAGAAACCCTAGCAGCAGCACACAGCCTCTAGCACCACAGCAGCCAGAGTCCCCTCTGCACGCGTACGCACTCTCCGGATGGCTTCCGTACCTGCGAAAAAAATGAATCCAAACAACACATAAACCAGGATACAGCGCAGCAATAACAAAAATACAGGAAATAATTGCAGAAAGATAACAAAAATGAAAAAAAGAGTTCTCAAGAATTACGTTTTTCTTTCTGTTTCAGCTATAAAAAGAGCCGATAGATTCATTGTAAACGGAGGAAAAATCAATAAAAATACGAGATCGAAAAAGGAAAATGTCTGAATGAGCAAAGGTTGTTTTTTAGTTTCCGAAACTGTTTATTTATTTATTTATTTTTACTTTTGTTTTGTTTTTTTTAAAAACCATATACACACATATATATAACAGATTTAAAAAAAACTCTTACCTTTTTATTTTTCCGGCCACCGTGGACGGCGGCGCTATCGCCGATGACATGCGACGCCATGGTGGCTCTCCTCGCCGAATTCTGGGCAATACTAAGAGAAAAAATGGAGAGAAAGAATCTTTTTTTTTTGAAAACATGACAAATGATTTTTCTTTTAAAAATTTTACTTATATAGGCAATCAAAACGATGTCGTTTTGAGGCTGGCCTTAAACGCCCAAAACGACGTCGTTTCGCCCTTGACCCGCGCATTGACCCGACCCGCCTAGGAGGATCCACATGTTTTTGCTTTGTGGGCTATTTGCGCTTTTAGCCCTTCCATTTTATGGTTTTCAATCAGGTTTATTTCATTTTTTAATTTTGCCCTATAATTTATTTTGGCTTTCAATTTGGTCCACCTTGATGTTGTGCGTTTTGGAGGAGAAGGGTAAATTACCCTTTAAGTCCCTCCTTGTTATTCGCGTGTTCATAATGGTCCTTCCTTTTTTATTTTATTTCTGATTTGCTCCAATCTCTACTTTAAAATTCAAATTAGTCCTTTTTTGTTATTTTATTAATTAACTTAATTATTATCATAATTATATTTTCTTTTTATATTTACTTATTCATTACTACTATATTATATTAATTTGGTATTATTATTATTATTATTATATTTCTATTTATATTTACTTATCTAAATTTTAAAGATATTTTGGTTTTATCACATATTATTATTATTTATTTACTTATATTTTTTATAATTTTTAAATTTTAGATTAGTTCACTATTCTGTTATTAATATTTTTATTATGATTTATTTACTTATACTTTTTTTTAATTCCAAACGTTATTATTTTTACTATTATTAATTTTTTTAGTCGTTTTATATATCATTTATTTATGTATTTGTTTATTATCATTTTTAATCTAGCTCTTGTTTCTATTTGTTCTCGTATCTTTTATTCATTTATTTTATTTTCGCCTTTGATTAATATCATTCATATTATCGCATTTATTATTTTATGCATATTAACATTGTGATTTACTTTTACGTTTTACTATAAAATCACGTTATATTTTATCCGATGCATTTAAAAATATTGTTTTAAATAAGTTCGTATTTTGAGATTCGATAAGGTCGTACCTTAACTTATGAGGTTCCGATTTTCTCGATAAATCCAAATACACGAATCCTTTCAAACATATTTTTTTTTTTAAATGATCTCGGGAATTAACAAAAGATCGTGTTCTAACTTATGGGACATGATCTATTTTCTAAACCCAAGATAATCCAAATATCTTTCAAATAAGTAATTTTTTTTGCATTTATTCTCGAATCGGGAATTTAAAGACATTGTGTCCTAACTTACGGGATATAATTCTCTTCCTCAATTAACGTAAAATGTGTCCTCTTCTCGAAAATTTTCAACATTTCAACAAAGGATCGTATTTTGAATCCCTTCAAATTAGTTTCCAATTCTCAACACTAAGACACTAATTAATCAACTAGGTACAAATTTTTGGGCGTTACGAGGCTGCCAATCCTTCCTTGTGCGTAACCGACTCCCGAGCCCATTTTCTCGAATTTTGTAGACCAAAATCATTATTTTAATAAATCAAAATGTTTTATTAAAATAATTAATCTCAAGGTGACCCGATCACACCTCGAAAAAAGATCGGTGGTGACTCCAATTTCGTTTTAAAAGTCGACCTCGTTTTTTTAAAATAAAAATGGTTTCGACACTACTCTAAGGACAAAGTTGTAAAGAGTACAAGACTACGAAATTAACCAATAAATGACTAACGATGGTTGGTTGACTTCAATGTGGAACTTAAATTGCTTAAATTACTAAAGTGGCTCAATTTTATATATTGATATCAATTTTACCAAATTAGACAAATTAGTCTGGTTTATCTCTCGATCTCATCGGGTAATCTGGGACTAACGAATTGGTACACATCAAGATTACCTTTCAGTCTCACTTGCCTAGATGTTCCTTTAGGAGCGTCAATCTGAATTTTTTAGGTTCATTTAAATTAATCCAATTTGGTCGTTTATCCAAAATTCAACTCACTACATCCCCATCAACCAACCCTCATAAAGGTTTAGCCACTCATGCTGAAAATACAACTAATAACCATCGAAAAGAAAAGAAAAGAAGTCATTAAAGTAAAGCTTAAGAAAAATATAAAAGTTGAGATTTTTATGCAAGAAGGCTTAAAGAACATGAAACGAAAAGCATTCAACAAGAAAATCTAAAGTAATAAACATAAAATGAACAAATTGTAATAGATTTAAAGTAAAGGAAATTGAAATGCATCAAACTAAAGCTAAAAATATCATTACAACCAAAGTACAAAGACTGAAAGTGCAAATAAACCTAGGCTACAGTGATAACTAACTTAACTAACTACAAAAACACTAAAAACAAGAACAAAGTGTAGTAAAATGAACTCTAAAACTGAGGAGAAGAGAAAATAAAAACCATAAAAAAATAGCTGAAAAACTAAGAGAAAACCTAGAGAAACTAAGACCAAACTAAGCTAATGTGTATCTCATCTCTCCTCAGCCAAAATTGATTGTTTTAGGCTGATGGCTAATGAACTTTTGTTGCCAAAATTGCCCTTACACGGGCCTTGTGTGATTTGTGCATCAGGTGGAAAAAGACTACCCTTTTTGTCCAAATTTATCCCCTTACGATATCAGTATCGTAATACCCAAAAAAGAGAATATCGCGATACCCCGATTAGTTTCGAACTTAGGGGTCTTCTTGGAGGGTGAATATTGTGATACCCAAAGTGGATATCATGATACCACTGAAGGGTGGTCTCCAATCTTCAAGTCTATTGGAGGAATTACAATTCCATGGTTTGGATATCATAATACCTTCTCATTTGGTGTCATTGTCACTCGTTTTCAACCTCCAATACGTCCTTACATCACTCAACCACACATTAGCGCCTCCAATGACACTACTGGCCAAATTAGGTCTCAAAATGAATAAAAATGAGGCATTTACACTTATTAACTTGAAATCTAAAAGTTACAAAAAAACTACAAAGAAGACGTTACTTTGCTTGAGAATAAACTCTTTAAGTATACCGGGAAAGCCTAATTTGTCATATCAAATTACAGCAGATCAAACTTCCCTACACTTAACTCTTTTCTTATCTTCAAGAAAACACATTAAACATGCAAAAAAAACAAAAATTTTAGACAAAATTAAGAAATTAAGTCACAAAACGGTAAAACATCAAACTCAAACGAGAACTACCTTACATGTAACTTAAGAGTGATATCTAGCTAACTTGTTTATTCCTAAAGTAAAAATTGTTAGTTCACTAAGTTAAAATGTCAATAGATGTAGAGGCAATGGAAATTAACATATGTACAAGTGTTATCCATCAAAATAAATTATGTGGATTGCTCATAGATATTGAAAAAGAATTGGTCATATTCATTCAAACAAATAAAAATTATTCACGAATTATTGTGTTAGTGACTTAGTTGTGTCCCAAAGTTCTTCTAAGCTTCTAACATTTTGAGGCTTAAGACGGTTCGGAATTAAAACAATGGGCACTCAAAACGGGTTCAAACACTAAAAACAATTAAGCACATGACATCATTCCCTACTCACCACTAGTATTCACAAGCTCAACTCCTTATTTCTTTTTCCCTTACCTATCTGATTTCTCCAAAATGTTAAAAGGTATTACGCGAGATTAGTACGTACAAAATTTTGTAATTGTGAACCAAAAGATTTACATTTTTCAGCTTAATGTTGATTTAGCTCTCTTTTTCTTTATTTTGCGCTCTTTCATTCACCCATTTTTTTTTACATAGTAATGATCCAATGGACATGTTCCGCAAAATGCCAACCACAGAAAACAAAACAAAGTAAACTATAAGTAAGCTTAGTAAGTTCACAGTTTCAAATATATGTAAACTTGTGATACGAACTCGTATTCATTCTCAGAAATGAGTCGTTTGTGGCCCGATCGTTAAATTAAGTAATAAAAGTTTTCGTTCCACAAAAAATGTTTAAGAAGGGTTAATAGTTTAAAACAAAGTAAACAAAATGGATATTAAATTGATGGAGGATGGAAAATGATCTTAACAGCAGAAGAAAGAACCTCTATTAAGGAATAGAGACCCGAATCTTATAGGGCTATTAAGGGGATCAATGGATAACTGGATAGGACCGTGACCCTCTATCTAGGAAGATAGGAACCAGTCGGTATGAAGGGGAACACCACACTTAAAGAGTGATAAGTTCGAAAAAGGAAACAGATTGACGCCACTAGCAAGCTAGATAAGTCAATTTGAATTATCAAGAACAATGAGATTTGAACAACTCACAAATATGTTATATTTCATAAAAGGATCAAAAGTTTTTAAAACAAGTTACAAACAAGCTATTTATAGGCTGCGTGATGCCAGCCGAATGGACACTAAATAAATATAATTAAGAAAGCTGGAATTCAATTTAAGTCAACTGAATGAATCTTGAAGAAACTTAATTAATCATCTTGACAATTGAAGTCCCCTAACAGCTATGGAGCTTGTCACTTGGAGTTCCGGAACAACCAATGGTAATAGACTTAATGATTGAGCATTGAGCTGAAGGAAGCAATAACTTGATCAGTTAAGGTTGTTATGAACTGGAGTTATTGCTTCTTGATTCATCGAATGGACAATCAGCTGATGAATGCATCTGGTGGCAACCGAATGGTCAATTGAGGTGCTGGCTGATCAACTCACACTTGATGTCTCTTCATTTCATGAATGGTCACCTGAATGAATGCACCAAGAAGCTCCCAAAGTTCATGCATAATCGGGTGCATGTTTCTCATTAAATAAGCTTCAACGAATCTGGAAAATACATGAATGTGCAGCCGCCTATTAAATAACCTGCAAGACAAATTAAAATTCAGTTAAAAGCATCAATAAGACAAACTAAAACACAAGTTAAATGTGTAATAAGCTAAGACACAAATAAGACGTCTGAATAAAATATGCATTGATGCTGTTCGAATTATAGCATACTTAATAGACAAACTAAGACACGATTTTAATGTGAAATAATCTAAGACACAATTAATAGACTTAAATAACTAAAATAATTAGGCATGCAATAATGCTATATGAAATCAAAACATAATTAATATAAATACAATGACTAAAACATTTAAGTCTTATTCAGCAGCTAATTAGTTAGTGTAACGCTCGGGTTTGTCCTAATGTACACAGTCATTATCAAGTAATAAATAAGTGTCGAGTTATTGTCTCCACAGGGATTGTATTTGTGCTAAGTCACTTAATTTGTAAAATTATATTAACAATTCGGTAAATAAAAACACAATATAGTTGAGAAGTGGTGATTAAAATATATTAAACTAAATGCAATGATCCCTAATGCAAATTATCCTAAGTATGCAAACTATATGAATGAAATAGATTTTAGTAAAATTAAAAAAAATTTGCAACAATTATAACATAAAAAAATTAGGACAATTACTTTAATTAAACTCAATTTATTATCAACATGCTTAATAACATTCGGAAAAACATTCCATGGCAACTTGATCTTTCATGAGTTTGGAAACCACATGAGGTCCTTTCGGAATCCTTTACATAGTAAATACGCATTTTACTGCTCCTTATTTACTAAGGGTTTCTTAGCATTCGTGTGAGGTAACAGGGACGTGTTAGGTTTGAAACAATTTAATCACACAAATCTAAAAACTATGCAGATAATAGAGCCTGGTTCGGATTGTTATGCAACCTACAATTTAATCGGGTTAGGATCTAAATTGAGCATGCACATTTCAATTATACGTCCATTAGCCGTCGTCTGGTTAGGATCACTCAGCTAATTCAGGAGCATTTCAATCACGTATGAATGAAATACATACTTGATTTTAATTGAAAACATGATCGATTGAGGCACAAACATTATAAGCATGAATCAAATAAATATTATTTAATCAAGGAAATCATCTTAGCTTAAATAAAATTAAGCTAACATTGTTGTAAACAAGAACAAAACACACACAGCAAACATCTTTATATTAAATTAAAGAAAAGGAAGATTAAACCCAATTCATAGTACCTGTCACCCAGGACTTTGACTAACGAGGCTCCTTCGCTTCTTTGCGTTGCTCCTTTGTCGATGGTTCTCTAAGGTGGCCGACCAAAGGCTCTTTAAGAGGCTAATTTGCTAATGTCCTTATGCAAGTATGATGATAGGCGTGAGAGCTAAGAGAGTTGAGAGAATGATGAATGAGTGAGAGATAATGGGATAATGGATGAGTTGAGAAATGAGCTCTTATTTATAGGTGAGGTAAGAGAGCTAGTTTGCTAAAATTAGGAGTGTCCATCCTTTGAAACCTCCTCCAAGAGTGGTCGGCATGAATTGAGGAAATGTGGCTGATTTTTCCTTAATTTTTGATCAATTTCAATGCCACAACAACTTAGGACTAAGACTCAGTCTCCAACAAATCTTCAAATAAATCTCTAATTTCTTCAACTCTTCAAGGGCCTTGTATAATTAAACCAAAAATTTGTTTATAATCATCCATGAGCAGCCAAAAATTGAGTTGACTTGGTCCCTACTTTGGACAGTTTTGCAATTAGAAGAAAACTCTCAGACTTGTCAAAAATAGCAGATAGTTTAGAGGACCAAATGAATTAATATAAAATAAGCCATTTTATGCATGAAAACTATATAATAAAACATAAAATCACATTTTAATAATTTCTATATCCTAATTTCATATTTTTACATATTTCATTAATTTATTAAACAATTACTTGATTTTAACAACAATTTATTAAACAATTACTTGGTTTTAACAACAATTTTAAGTAAAAAGGTGATGAATTATATAGGAAAAATCCTATATATTTTTCCGTTTATAGTTAGCTAGGTTGAATTCAGGTTGAATTAAATTGCATGGGGCACTTGATGAACCATCCCAAGCTCGATTGACGAGTCCAGTTGAAGCTTCCTCCCAAACTCGTACAACTAAGGCCAAAATTGCTTCTTGGAATTGCTTGGCTCAAGCTCAAGTAATTGGACCAGCTGGTAGCTCGATTAGGTCACGAACGGATTCAGTTGAGCCCTTGGACGAGTTTGTATCAACTTGCCTCGAATCAGAAATATGCAATAAAATAATTAACATAATACTACAATCCTGACATAACAACTCACAAAAGACAGGTGAGTTCATCACATTACTAGATAATAGAAAATTTCAACATTTGTCATGTCATTCAATTTAATCCATTCACATAGATACAATACTTTCATTTATATCATTTACCATTTATACTCAATTTAGATTAGCCCAATGAACTATAGTAAGCAAGTTCAAATACTCGGATACCTACACCACACCAGAGAGTATCGTAATGCTATACAAAGGCACTGTAGTGCAAACAGAGGCACGGAAGTGCAATCCCATACAAGCACGCAGCTAACCTTATTGACATGCCAATTGTTTACTATGTTCAAACGGGCATTTATACAAAATTTAAAACATTCACACAACCATAGAATTTCCATGAGTTAGAACATATCTCATAACCATATCCTATTCATTCATTATTCCATATAGGTTATAATAATCACATACACAAAACTTTACGATTTAGTCCAAGCTCATCTTTCGTACCATTTTACAAATATTTAAAGCTACATTAAACATATAGACATTTATAATACAAGTAAATAACATATAAAATATACATACACCATATGAACTTACCTAATATGATCAGCTAGAGAGTTGGATCGTAGAGACTATTTTGCGATTTTCCCATTTCCTTGATTATCCTCAGCTTGGTTCAATCCTTCATCTATATGATAATTAAGTTCAAATTATAAATTTCAAATACCTTATAATACTCAAATACATTCATATGACCTTTTAATTTCATTTTACAAAATTTTCCTAAAGTTTTACATTTTCTTCAATTTAGTCCATAAAATTGAAACAACTATAACTTTCACATTTAAGCTTCAGTTTTCAATATATTTTCAATTTCATCCTTTTATAACCCTATAAACTCAAAAATTACATGTCAAGTTTGACATAATTACAATTTGATTCTTAAACTCAAAACTAACAAAATCCAATTTACAAATTGGTCCTACATAACATCTAAGTTTAACATGCAACCATTTAACACCAAAAACTTCAAAAATAATCAATGGAAAATTTTAAAATCTTTAACAATTTTACAAATTAGTCCCTAGGCTAGCTAAATCAAGCTTCCAATATTCCAAAAACATAACAATTACAAGAAAAGGGCAAAATTTGACTCGCCAAATTGAAGAACAATCTTGGGCAAAGTTAATGTCTTCTTCTTCCTTGAAGAATCGGTTTTTGGGTAAGAAAATAAGTGAGGGTTTCTTTTTTTCTTTTTGTTTTAAGTATAAAACATATTTATTAGGAATGAGACAGATGAATGCGGAAGAGGATCGTAAAGTTTGTCAAAGTCACAGATTTATCCTAGATCTTTAGACGAACGTAAACTAAAACGAGAAACAACAAAAACATATTAGTTGTCACAAAGGAGATTCAAACGAAATTAAAACAAAATAAAGATGAACCGACTGGTAAAAATTCTAAAAGAAAACGAATTAGGGTTTCTTGGATGGAAAGAAATCATCCTTGGACCTCAAGAAATGCCCCCAACTAGATTTTTTATGTGTTTCTTGATAGAACAAGATAGGAGAATGTCTCTCTTGAAACAACTTTAACGTAGAATGAAAATCAATAAAACCAGCAAGCCAAAGCAACAAGAACTAACTTAAATAAGCAAGAAACAATAAATTAAGGATAGAAAAGAGAAGATGACGTCCAAAGAAGCCTTGGAAACATTAAGAATCCACAACTCCTTTCAATGGCTCTAATTCCCCCTCCAAGAAAGAGATTTTGACAAGGAAAAGCTTGAAGATGATTCCCACAACCTAAAAGATTGTTAAAACAACTTCTAAAAAACTCAAGAGCAATTCTTGAAGAAAAACTCAAAGAGAATTATTATTAACTCAAAAAAACAAAAATCAATTGTGTGTATATAAGGGTGAACAACCATGCTACTTATAGGCCCTCAAAATAAGTTTTTCTAACCTAAATGAAATAACTAACATGACAACTCATCAAATAAAAAACAAAATAATTCTAAGTGAGGACTTTTAATGAGAATTTAGCCAAAGGAATTAAATGGGCTCATTGGGATGAATTCTTACATTATGATCCACCTATTAAAATAAAATTAGACCTATAGTTTAAATATTTTACAATTTAGGCCACTTTGATAATTTGGTCTGATATTCTATTAAATTATTTTTCAAACTTTAGGATGGGCTTGTAAACATCTTAATGAGTCGTTTTTTCAAGAACTTGGTCTTGTGATCTATTTGCTCTCGAAATTGGCTCGTTCAAGCTCGTACATGAAATCCAATGCACCTTAGTTGCAAGATTCGGTTTCTTAGACCAAGATTTACGAGATTTGAAATCTTAATTTTCTTTATTCTTGAAATTGTTCGAAACAGCAAAATTAGACCAAGATTCGGTTTCTTAATTTTCTTGAAAACAAGTGTAAACGGGAAAATATATGAGATTTTTCCTATGTAATTTATCACCTTTTTACTTAAATTCGTTGTTAAAACTAAGTAATTGTTTAATAAATTAATGAAATATGTGAAATATGAAATTAGGAAATAGAAATTATTAAAATGTGATTTTATGCTTTATTATATAGTTTTTATGCAATAAATGGCTTATTATATTAATTTGAATATATTATATTTTTTAAGACATAAAGTGGGTCATGCATGATTAAATTAAATAATAAAATATAAAATTATATTTAATAATTCATTTTAAAATATTTCATTAATAATTTGGGTTTTTAATTAATTAATTAAATTGGATAAATTTTATTCTTTGGTCCTCTAACTTGTTGATTTATTCTCGACAGGTCTGATAGCTTTGTTGGATTACAAAACCCTCCAAATTGGAGACCAAGTCAACCCCAAAATTTAGCTGCACATGGCTGTCCATAAACCACTCTTTGGTTTAATTGCACAAGGTCTTTGAAGAGTTGAAGAAATTAGAGATTTACCTGAAGATTTGCACTTAACCGAGTCCCAGTCCTGAGTTGTTGTGGCACTCAAATTGACCAAAAATCAACGAAAAATCAGCTCAACTTGCTCAATTTATGACCAGCCACCCATGGAAGATGCTTCAAAAGATGAAAACTCCTATTTTTAGTAAACTATCCCCCTCTCATCACCTATAAATAAGACCCTCTCGTTCCTTCATTATCATCCCTCAAGATCATTCTCTCTTTTTTCCAAATTCTCTTAGCCTTTTCCATTCCCATGCCCATCATCATCTCTTCATAAAGATTTTAGCAATTAAGCCTCTTAAAGAACCATTGGGCGGCCACCTTGGAGAGCCATCAGCAAAGGAGTAAAGCAAAGGAATGAAGGAGCCTTGTCAGTCAAAGTCTTGGGTGACAGCTACTATGAATTGGGTTTAATCTTCCTTTTCTTTAATTTAATATAAAGATGTTTGCTATGTGTGTTTTTTTCTTATTTACAACAATGTTAGATTAATTTTATTTAAGCTAGGATGATTGCTTTGATTAAATAATATTTATTTGATTCATGCTTATAATGTTTGTGCCTCAATTGATCATGTTTTCAATTAAAGTCAAGTCTGTATTTCATTCATACGTGATTGAAATGCACCTGAATTAGCTGAGCGATCCTGACCAGACGACAGCTAATGGACACAGAATTGAAATGTGCATGCTCAATTTAGATCCTGACCCAATTAAATTGAAGGTTGCATAACAACTCTGACAAAGCTCTGTTATCTGCATAGTTTTTAGATTTGTGTGATTAAATTGTTTCAAACCTGACACGTCCCTGTTACCTCACACGAATGCTAAGAAACCCTTAATAAATAAGGATCAGTAAAAAGCGTATTTACTAAGTAAAGGATTCCGAAAGGACCTAATGTGGTTTCCAAACTCATGAAAGATCGAGTTGCCATGGAATGTTTTTCCGAATGTTATTAAGCATGTTGATAATAAATTGAGTTTAATTGAAGTAATTGTCCTAATTTTTTTATGTTATAATTGTTGCAAATTTTGTTTAATTTTACTAAAATCTATTTCATTCATATAGTTTGCATACTTAGGATAATTTGCATTAGGGATCATTGCATTTAGTTTAATATATTTTAATCACCACTTCTCAACTATATTGTGTTTTTATTTACCAAATTGTTAATATAATTTAACAACTTAAGTACTTAGCACAAATACAATCCCTGTGGAGACGATAACTCGATACTTACTTATTACTTGATAACGATTGTGTATACTTGCACAAACCTACGCGTTACAACAAGAAAGTGAATCTTGATTTTCTTTTCCAACTATGTACGCATATAAGGCCTTGGTAACGGAGTCTTGGATGGTCCCGTTCAATCTTGCTGGGATTTGCTTGGCATTCGACCTCATTATTGGGCCTTAAGGAAATTTGAGCCCATCAATTTCATGAGCCTAATTTTGGGAATTGAGACTCGTATCATTCCCTCCTTCCTCAAGAATATTCGTCTTCAATATTTAGCTACACAAAAAGAAAAGGGATTAGAATAAATAACAATAAAATAAAAAAAATCTTACCTAAGCTTTCTTGTGCGCCAAAACTATCTCTAGGATCAAAGACATTATTTCGATCCTTCAAATTAGCTTCAATCATGGACGTCTCCTTTAAAAACAAGGTATCAACACTAAACAAAGAAATATTAGGCACATGTTCAAGTAAAAAATAAATTGTAACTTTCTTTGACTATGTATGGTCATCCATAAGAATTTCCAAATATTAGTCAATAATTTCACATAATAATCCAAATTCATAAGTTTAATATTATTATTTAAAAATTTATATTTAAAGTCTAAGGAAGAAAATTTGTTGCAAGATCAAATGCATAAAATTCTTTAATAAACCTATCAAATGCAACAAAAGTAACCTTGACATCCCTAGATAAACCCATAAAATCAATTGAACTTTCAGACCAAGGTTTAATAAAATTTGACCAACGAGAAAATATGCTGTAAGGAAATATTTTACAAACAAAATCAGTAGTACACCTATAAAAAAAACATTCAATGTATGCCTTCTTAAATCAATTTCTAATATTTTCTTACCTTTATTACCTTGTAGCACTTGTGGAGAAGTATCAATGTTCAATTTACCTCTCTCCCATAAGTAAAATTGTCTATCGATGGTAGAATAATATAATTGAAAGTCCGTCAATGGATCCTTGAAATCCTATAATAAAGAAACACCACTAAACAAATTTGAGTTAGGGTTAGTTAAAAAATAACCATTCCTCATTTTTGTATGGGTATTTTTTTTTTACTTTTCTTTTTCCTTTTCCGCTTGAGAACTCTCCAATTTTACCTCATATGAATTTTTACTCACCAAATTTGAACCATCAAGTAGACTTTTATCACTCAAGGTCTCTTTTTTGGTCTTTTCACATGATTCTACCTCACTTCCCATATCCCCCTCACAAGTATTATGAATATTCAATTCAGTATAATACATCTCAGTAGGAGAACATGACATTCTATCTCATCTAAATCAATAGATTCAAGGAAAAAATTCTCACTATCATCTTTTTTTCAATTTACAAAGTTCGCCATCACAAATCTCTTTTCCATTAGAGTATGAGTCAACAAAAGGTACAAAGTCATTCTTACTTTCTTCTCTAGTTAAATATTTAATTGGACATTGGAAACCCTTATGATCTTTTGAACTACACTAATAACATTGCACAAAAGGTGATATCTCAATTGTATTCTCTCTATTTGGATATTTAATTGGACACTGGAAGCTCTTATGATCTTTTGAACTCACCAATAACAGTGCACAAAAGGTGATATCTCAATCGTATTTCTCCTTTCATTTGGCCATCTCCCCTTGAATTGACAAACTAATTTATGATCACTTTTTCCATCACAATAAGTCTCTTGATCATTATTTCCATGAAATTCTGGAATTGAGAACTTTGATTTAGCTAAAAAATGTTGCCCACAGTCATTATTAACCAAAGTCTCATCATTTGCACGAGAGACACATCGAGCATTATTTGCACGAAGGTGATGCTAATCAACCTTATCTCCCCAATTACGATTTTGATGCTCAATTTTGGTACTTGGACATTCCAAATTTTTACTGATTGTGTCGAGAATAGTGTCACATTTCTGATCTCGAGCATTTAGATCCTCTAGATTTTGTTGCAACCTATCAAACATGTGTTTGAACTTATCATTGACTTCATTGAGGTCACATTGTT
Source organism: Gossypium hirsutum (assembly GCF_007990345.1). Classification (NCBI taxonomy): domain Eukaryota; kingdom Viridiplantae; phylum Streptophyta; class Magnoliopsida; order Malvales; family Malvaceae; genus Gossypium; species Gossypium hirsutum. The sequence goes on from NC_053439.1 coordinate 26,258,075, forward strand.
ATTTCATTGCGAAACCAACAAGATTTTTGATTGTCATTAGTGGTGTGTCACTTTGGTCATCACTTTCATTGTCACTATGAGACATTGTGACGATTCTGAAAAAAAATGCAGCACTTAAAAAGAAAAAATTAAACAAACCTCACCGTTATGCACTCAAAAATAAAAATTGAGTTCTCAATGAGGTAAAAATTAATCTTGTGAGTCATTTAGGAGTATTTATTACAATAATTTTAAATGTTAAAGAATCTAGCTAACAAATATCCTAATGGACTTGGAGTCCAAAAGTGGCTAGACACCAATAATTTGTGTTGCACGAAGGAAGGGATGTGCAACGTGTTTTAACCTACTAACACAAAAAACAATAAAGTGTTAGAAAGTGTATAGGAACAATAAAAAAACAAATGAAAACCTAAGGCTAACAGTCAATGAAAATTTCTGAAACCCGAAAACCCGAAAAATTGCAAAGTACCTTGACAAACTTCGTTCGAGGTGTTCCCGATTTCCAAAAATCACGAAATTTAAACTAGAGCCTTCTTAAATATTTTATATTTCATCTAGAAATTTTTGGCACAAAATTCAACCCAAAAAATATTTTTTATTTTCTTTTTTGATCACTTTTTTCGTAGGAAATATTTTTTTATATTTTACAATAGTACCAAGACACAATATGTAAAATTTTAGATCAATTGAAAAATATTTACCCACTCAAAGTATTTTTTTTCGAAAAAAATTCTGGGTAAAAACTGCTTATAGGCTATTTTTGTAATAGCCTAGTTTTTAATGGTGTCGGAAACAGTGATTCGAGATCACTAAATCCGACCAATAAGTTAAATTTTAATAAACTAATAATTATGGGTCAAGTGTGACTTTAGAAGAATTTTTGAATTAGTGAATTTTGTGATTTATTGAATTTTGTGATTTAAAAAGAATTTAATAGGTAAATTGGGTCTAAAATGAGGTATCGAGACCTCGAGTTCATAAACCAAGCCATAAATATTTTTATAAATATTTATGGAGTGTCATTGAGTTAGTATAAAAGTTTCGTTAGAAAATTTTAACGTTTGGATAGTCAATTAATTAAAAAGAACAAAATTGAAAATAGTACAAAATTTGTTAAATTGTGATTAAATAGCTTAAGTGACTAATAAGGAGAGATTTAAAAGGAAATTAGACCCAAATTATATGGGCTGGACAGTTGGGCAAGAAAAATCAGTAAGAAAGTAAGGAGAAACAAGGGCAAAATTGGAAATTTGATAAATTAAATATATAAAACAAAGATAAAAGTGAAAAATCTAGAGATCTCTTCATGATTTATCAGCAAAAATGCCATAGGAGGTCTGAAACAAGCTGGTTTCTCATATTTTTACACCATGTGAGTTCAATTCTTGCTTTTTCCTTGAAATTTTTATGTTTTGTGACTTTTACAACTAGGTCCAACTATTGAATTCATTAGTTTTTGATTCCATGGGTGATTTTGTAAGTTACCATGAATAAGTTATGGAATTTTATGATGAATTAATATAGATTTGAAGTTTTAATTTCATTATATTATGATCTTATTAAGTGATTTTAGAAGAAAATGATTTTTAGAAGCTAATTGTGAAAAAGTTAGGAATTGGGGTTTGTACTGAAATTATGAATATCAAAGGCTGTTTAGTAGTCTAAAATGGTTGGATAAGGTGTTAATTAAGAAAAATTAGATCAATTGAAGGGTTAATTGAGTAGGGACCAAATTGTAAAAATTGTTAATTTTGGGAGTAAAAGTGTAATTTCAAAAATTGAAAGGCATAAATTGTGAAGTAAATTAGTATTGAATTAGATGCTAATAAATAGAAAAATTTATATTATAGATCGGGAATTTGAAAATAAACGCGGAAAAGAGAAAGTATCGAACTAGTTTCTGAACTTTTACAACTTCTACGAATTGGCCCAGGTAAGTTCATATGGCTGAACTTTTATGATTAATTGTTAATTTGGGAATGATATAATGTATCAATTCGTGTATTGTTGTTAAATTATGATTATGGTAAAAATGAGAATAAGATGAGATTGTTAGTTCAAATTAAGGGATACACAGGATTGAGTACATACGTTCGGTAACCAGTGATGAATTGACAGATAAGTCCATGGTGGATCCATGGCAAAGTATGAAATGTAGGTATGGTGTTTCAGTGAAGAAAACCATACTGAGTTGTGAAAATTAGGTATGGTGTTTCAGTGAAGAAAACCATACTGAGTTGTGAAAAGTAGGTATGGTATTTCCATGAAGAAAACCATACTGAGTTATAGCAATGTGAAATATTCAAGCAAATCGTGGCACTGGGCAAACGATGTACTCAAATCCGTAAGACGATCCTTAATTTGACAGGTATTTGTAAGTGCAATTGAAGCTAAATGTCGGAATTGAAGTTGACATCTGATATTGAGCTCGATTGGATAAATTCATTGTTTGAGATTGTGGTTGGCAGGAAATGTTGAATTTTTATTTGTTTATTAATGTTGTTAGTGAAATTTTGGTAAGATTTTATTATGAGCCTATGAACTTACTAAGCTTTCTGCAAGCTTACTTGTGTGTGTTTATTATTTCTTATAGATTGATATATATATGTTCGGAGGATCAGATCTACATCAACGATCACACTATCCAGATTTACTCTGATAGATTTTGTTAAACAACTTTTTTATTTATATGGCATGTATAGGGAATTGAAGTAAAAGGTAATAGAATGAATGACTAAGTAGGCAAAGTAAATCTGAATGTGATGCTTGTGTTAGACATTGAAATATACATGTTTTTAGTTTGAAATGGTTGATTGGTTGAAATTTATTAGTATTTAAATGAAGTAGTTGAAATACTGAAATTTGTTGTGAATTGAAATTTGCAGGGAAGGTTAGATAATTATAAAGGGGTTATATTGAATTTTTTTTAAAAAATAAAATAAAATAAAATTGCAATGGAACAGTTTTTGGACAGCAGCATTAATGTAACTTTGAAAAATCACTAAAAATAGTTTAAATTGAATTAGAAGATAAGTGAGATATGAAATTAAAGATTAATGAGTCTAATTTCACATAAAATAAAAAGAGTAAGCAAAAGAGTTATATATTTTTAGATATTTGAATTTTAGTGAGACAGGGTAAGAATGATTTTTGAAGTCCCTTGTTCTGACTTTAGAAATTCATTAAAAATTGTAAAAAATTAATTATAAGTTATAATTTATATTTATGTATTCCTTAATGAGTCTATTTTAAGTAGAAATAAGTGGAAGCACCATATGAGGTCTGTACAATGAGATAATTGAATTTTAGTGACGAGAGGTCAGGATAGTCGATTAGTGAAACAGGGGAGAATTTAACTAATAAAATGTACTAATTGGCCAAACCAAAAATTTTGAAAACTTTATGGTAAAAATATATATGAGTATATTTTCAAGGAAAATTTACAGATCTAAACTCGAGTTTTTTAGCTTGATTTATAATTAATTTAGTGACTGCTACACAGGTGGACAACCTTATTATGAACAGTGAAATAACTTTTAAAAGTAAATTTTTATGCCTCGAACTTTTAAATTAGTCAAGTAACGCCTCATGCTCGACGCCGGAAACGGTCTCGGGTAAGGGGTGTTATAATTTTACAATGGAAATTAGTTTAGAAATCAACCATGAACACCCAAAACTGATACCAAATGATAAAGAATGAGAGTGGTAGGATGGAAGCAAATCGTAAAGTTTGTAGAAGTCGCGGATTTGACTGAGAGCTCTAGACGTTGGGAAAGAAAACTTGGATTTTGACACAACCTGAAATGAAATCAAATCCAAGTAAGATAAAACAATTAAAAAAATAACTAAAATACTTAAAATATAATAATAAATCTACTATTAGAACAATAAGGATGAAAATAAAGAAGATAGATAGAAAGATAGGACGTGGTATGTAAAAGTCCTAAGAAGCATTGGAAACATGAAGAATCCACACCCCCTTCAAGTGAATCTAATTTCTCCTCCATGAAAGAAAACTTGGCAAGAAAAAGTTTACAGATTATCCCCACAATCTGAAAAGATTGTTAAAACTCTTCTAAAACAAACTCAAGAGAAATTCTTGGAAAGAAAACTCAAAGAGAATTTATTAACTCAATAGAGAAGTTGAATAATAATAAATTTTGTGTGTATAAGGGTGGACGACCATGCTACTTATAGGCCCCAAAATAAGTTTTCCTAACCCTAATGGAATAACTAACATGACAACTCATCAAATAAAATATAATTCTAAGTGTGAACTTTTAATTGGAATTTAGCCAAAGGAATTAAATGGGTTCCTTGGGCTAAATTCTTACATGATGATCCACCTATTAAAATAAAATTGGACGTATAGTTTAAATATTTTACAATTTGAGCCATTTTGATAATTTGGCTTGATATTCAATTAAATTACTTTCCAAACTTCAAGATGGGCTTGTAGACATCTTAATGAACCATTTTTTTAAGAACTTGGTCTTGTGATCCGTTTGCCCTTGAAATCGGCTCGTTCAAGCTCGTACATGAAATCCAATACACCTTGGCTACAAGATTTGATTTCTTGGACCAAGAATTTCAATATTTGAAATCTTGATTTTCTAGATTCTTGGAATTTTCTGAAACAACAAAAGTGGACCAAGATTCAGTTTCTTAATTTTCTTGAAAATAAGAAAATGAATCTTGATTTTTTTTTCGATTGTGTGTGCAACTAGGGCCTTGGTAATGAAGTCTTAGACAGTCTCATTCAATCTTGCTCGAATTTGCTTGGCCTTCGACCTCGTTGTTGGTCCTTGAGAAAATTTGAGCCCATCACGTTCATAAGCCTAATTTTGGGCCTTAAGACTCGCATCACATATTTTACTTATTATTAACTAAATAATATAATAAAATAAGCATAATCATCAATTATAAGGGCCATCAATTGGCCGTTATGATTAACAACAACTAAATTTCCATTTTAACCCTTACAATAGCACTATTTAGGCCATTTAACTAATAAGAATCAATAGCGATAAAGCTTTACGATTTTTACGATTTAGTCATTGTACCCTAATTAACCATCCAATCACAAAAATTAACGAACCAAAAATTAATTTAACCTTATAATAGACTTGTAAATATTAATAAATAATATTTATTAACTCGGTCATCGAAAAATAGGGTTTCGATACCACCATTTCTGGTACCACTAAAAATTGGGTTGTTACACATCGCGACTTCACAACTTTGCAACTTCGTGCTATGATTCAGCCTTACACTATTTTAAGTTGTTTTGGCCTTTTTGATCTCGTTTTGGGTTTCTATCACCTTCGGTCAACTCTGAATCAATTCTAAATGATTTTAAATTGTTTTCAAAACTTTCAATTTATCTAGAATATATTTTAATTATTTTATAAAGATGTTTTAAACTTTTAACTCTTTAATAAATTCGAGATTTCTTACTCGTACATTATCCGATGGCATCACCCATCCATACCAGTCGCTAGGATGGATAAAAGATGTTAAAGTTCAAGTTGTGCGTGCTTATCTAACTATTTCACCTAGCTTACTTTGGGTCATTCGCTTATTAAAGCATTTCTGACATGGTTATCATATTCACATTTAGATTTGTATACCATGTTTTCATGATATACAACTCATACCAATGTCGTATAATTGGATCTTTTTGAGCATACATTCATCATCACATATCTTCAATATTTCAATTCATATCACATATCACTTATAAAATTTCATTGAGTAATTTGAATTAACACATCAGAAGCTCATTTATAAAAGTATTCAAGCACTTAATGCTCTTAACATGGTTTTCATATGCACATATAAACGTTTTTCACATTTCTAATTAGTATTAAGGTAACTATGTTACCATCTATCATTCACCTTTATGTGAAGTCTATTTATTTTTAAATTCCCTTTTTACTATATTTTTTTATTGTATCAAATCACCACCACATTATAACATGACAACAATTCTCATACATTTCTTTGGTTTAAATTAATGTGACAAGCCAAGATTCCTAATCTCCATTTTATTTCTACCAATTTCATAATCTCACTAAATCATCACTTCTTTCATTTTAGTACTTATAATCACATTTTCAATATGGATGATCACTACATATATATTTCACTATTATAACAATTTCTATAATTTTGATATTAAGGGAAGGTTAGGAGAATCCATGGTACTTACCTCATTAATAGAAAAAGTTCCAAAACAAAGCTTCCTTATGCATTCTCAACACTTGAGGCTACTCAATCATCCATCCAAAGTCACTATTTCCTCCCAACAAGGCTTATAGAAAAAATATAAGCACAATATTAATACACATGCTCCAACAACTTTTCTTACACTAAAATCACAAATCTTAAAGATGAAGATAGCGAAAACTCATTATCTTACATTGCTTGGAGCTTTGTCTCTCTATCCATAGCTTTATCATATTAAACCCATAAAATCCCATACTAGAATGGTGAAAATGATGCAAGAAAGGAGTTTGCAATCAAGTTTTCTACTTAATTTTACTAAGGAATCAAAGTTTGGATGCTAGAAAATGGTTTGATTTTGAGGAAAGAGAAAATAAATTAAGTAGAGATTCTCCTCTAACCCCCAAGGAGAGTTCGGTTGGTTGGCTAAAGAAGATGGGAAAATTTTCTCATTTCCTCCTTTTTAAACACTAAAACATCTCAAGTCAAAGTCCAAATACGTTGTGTAGGCCACATTTGGTCTCACTATTTTATTCACATCCAAATGTCCACATTCATTCAACACATCTAATATCTCACCAAAATAATATTTCCAGCATCTAATTCTTGAGAATGACCAAAATGCCCTTATATTGTAAAATTATCAATTTACCCCCCTTTTTTCACTTTGTACAATTCCTTCAAACAATAGGCACTTGTCAAATCCAAATCCCATAATTCATATTTAACTCTTAATAATAATCCTTGGATCATAAAATTTTATTCTTTTTACCCTTTTCTAAGCAAAAGTTTAAAACTTACAATTTAATCCATGTACTTTCAAATCTTTCTAATTTAGTCCCAATAGTGATTTTTCACCACACCAAAACCTATTCTAACTCATTCTTATGGAAATTAATCTATAAAAAATTTCATATTTCTCATTTTGGTCAAATTTACACTTTAATCCTCTAACTTCTTAGAATTTAAATTTTTTTCCTTTTTGCCACGTTCTCACTTAAATTTTTTTAATTAATTCCTATCTCAAAAATCAACTTTGCTTTCATAAGAATTCTTTATTTGACTCCTCTTCCAATTTTTCTCAAAATTTCTTTGTTTCTGATCCCAAAATCATACTAAATGCCTTACAAAAAAAATTTTAGGGTGTTACAACCTTTCTTTATGAAACATGTGTTTTTAAAGCCTCAAAATGACTCCAAATGATGTCTAGATGTTCTCAGTTCGTAATGGGACTTTGAAAAGATCTAAAATGATTTTTAAGACCTTAAAAATGTTAGAATGAGGTGTGAGAACTAAAGATTGATTTTGAATTTAAATTTAAAACTTTATTATTCGAATAATTTGAAAAGTTACGTTCTAAGTCACTCTAGTGCTTCAAAAGATTTGTTTTATGTTTTGATTTATCTTAGCTTGAGAAATAAAGTTATGTGATTTTAAAATGTGCATCTTTCAAAAGATTTGTTGTATGTTTTGATTTATCTTAGCTTGAGAAATAAAGTTATGTGATTTTAAAATGTGCATCTTTGCAAATGTGAAAATTCGTTTTATGGAAATTTATTATATGAACAATTATTTTTTTTAATAGTGTGACATTTTGTTAAAGTTATCGGTTTGCCATTGTGACATTTCCTATCTGTATTGGTTACGGAACGAGTAAAGGCTGATGCATAAAAATTATAAATATTTATAAATAAGATAAATAAATTAATTCAAAATTATAAGTGATTACATTTAACTTATTAAATTGTTGGGTAAACTGCCAAAATAGTTACTTTGTTTGACTCAGGTTACATTTTAGTCACTTATGTTTGAAATATTACGTTTTAGTCACTTATGTTATCACGTTGTAACATTTTAGTCACTTAGCCGTTAGTTTCTGTTAACGGTGTAACAGTAAACTGATGTGGCACGTTAAATCATTATTTCAAACAAAAATTCTAGGTTAATTTATACAATTGGTCCCCATATTTTTTCGTTTGGAGCAATTTAATTTTTTTCTTTTATGTTTTTTTAACTTTCTTTCTTTTCCATTCTCTTATGCTTCTCCCTTTGTTTTCTTCCCTTCTCCATTTCTTCCAATATAGTTTTTCTATGTTTTATTTTTTTGAACAATTTAATTTTTTCGAGTGAGGCAAACTTGTGGACTAGTTACAAATGGAAAGCATAGAAAAACTATGTTAAAAGAAATGAAGAAGGGAGGAAAATAGGGGGAGAAGCATAAGAGAATGGAAAAAAAAGTTAGAAGAACATAAAAGAAAATTTTTAAATTGTTGAAAATGAAAAATATAGGGACCAATTGTAGAATTTAACCTAAAATTTTCGTTTAAAATGATGATTTAACGTGTCACATCAACTTATAGTTACACCATTGTCGACAATTAACGAATCAGTGACTAAAATGTTACAACACGATAACGTAAGTGATTAAAACGTAACATTTCAAACATAAGTGACTAAAATGTAACCTAAGGCAAACAAAAGTGACTATTTTGGTAGTTTACCCTAAATTGTTTTATTCGAATTTGACAACAAATTCCATGAAGAATTTTTGAAAACACCTTAATCTCAACATTCGTGGATATCATCAAAGTTAGGTCAAAGTTTTTTCACAGACATCCATTCTTACAAATGTAAAATAATAATATTAACAACCACATTTTGAAATAGTTGTGGAAGAAGAAAAATCATCTTTATTTGAATTAAAAAATAACAAAACATGCTATATAAAAAACATTAAAATAATGTTATTTTAAATCCATTTAGTAACTTTTTAGAAGAGTTTAAAGGGTTAATTAGCACAAAACGCTAGTTTTAAAATTTAATTAGTAAAATTGGTCGTTTTTCCATATTTAATAAAATAGGCCAATTTTTGGAATGAAAAACAGAAAATGCATCATGCACGTGTTTTCGTCCTTTCAAAAATTGTTTTTTTTTGTGTGTTGGGCGTTGAAAATTTAGGGAGAAAGATTTGTTTGTGTTTGTGTTTTAGGGAAAATTTTTGATAGATTTAAGGTATATTTGAGTTCAGGTGCGCATTAGAGACCCACACATTTCATTTCTCGTGTAGGGAGTGCACCATCACCTTAGAAGATGTTGCATTGCAACTCGGGCTCCCAATTCAATGTGGTTATATGGTCATGGGTTTAAGTATAACTAGGACTCCTAGTTGACGGTGATTATGCGGTCACGGGTTCAAGTATAACTGGGCATCCCAGTTAATGATGGTTATGCAGTCACGGGTTCAAGTTTCATGACACTAGAAGAGGATGTTTTATAAACACCATATATAAGTTTGAGATCATAATCATAAGGAGAAAAGGGACACACCAGTATAATCAACTTATTATTTTTCTCCATAAAAGTAGTATCATTAACCTCATTGTCCAAAATATATGTTAGAGGTAGGGGAAAAAAGACTTTTAGGGGGGAGTGACTGTGACAGTGAAGAAAAAGCTGAAACGCAAGTCGGGGCAACAACAGTTGTAGTTATTGATGAAAAAAATTATGATAATTATATTATTAAATGAATTTTACCTTATTACGAGTATTCGTAAGGGGTGGTTATTTAGTGACGTAAAAATGGTAGGCGATACCATGCCCATGACTGAAGGAGTATGTAATCACCGATTTTAATTTTTTGTGCTACCATTGTCTGACACATCTCTCGGTACAATATCGCCAACTTAGCTGATCTCCAATTGAGTCGCCTCGTCTTTTTTAAGTTGACTAGTTGTAGGAGCCACCTTAAATATACTAGATTTCAAGATTTATCTAGCATTAAAAGACCTTCAATTAACCTTAGTATGAATTTCCTTGCGTATTGTTGTCTTTCAACGGTATTAGCGGAGTTGTCAATATATGAGAAAGTGTCTTCTAACCATTTCATATCTATCCGACTATCACTAAACTTATCCAGTACCTTACCTAATAGTTGGTCGCAAATTGCGCTCCAATTGCCAATGCCTACTACCTTCGTAACGACTGCCCCATCAACCAATAAATCAAGTTGTAATGCTACATCCTTGAGTGTAATTGTACACTCAACACATGGAAGATGAAATGTGTGTCTCGGTTCTCCATCTTTCCACCAAAGTCCTACTAAGTGTGGGATCCAATTTAGTCCTCACGAGCATACGAGACACATGCAAGAATTTTGCCTCTTGCAAGTGTTGTTCAATAACACGCGGTGCCCTCGCACTTAAATTGTGTATATATGTCTCGATAATCCAATCTTCGGTTTGATTATATAAACATAAAAAAATTATAAAATTAATAATGTTAACAACTTAATAATTATATTAATTAAAACAAAAAAATTAATAATATTTTCTTATTATTTGTAATTGGATGTCGGAAATGTGTTTGTCATCCAAACGAATAAGAGATACTGCCATTTTTAAAATTATAAAAATCATATAAAATCAAAGAAATTACAAAATATAAAATTATTACAAAATATAAAATTAAGACGACAAGAATTTGAGACAAATTCAATGAAAAATTGAGAATAAAATAGTTGAGAGAATTGAGTAAATAAAGGAATAGGATTGAGAGAATTGAAAGAACAAGATTTGAATGCAAAGAAAGAAAATGAATTGGATATATATAGCAAAGAAAATGAATTGGATATATATAGCAAATAAACTAGTCATTAGAAAAAAAAATTTCTAGTTATTTGAAAAAAAACACTGCCGTTGAATTTTTTTTAACCATTACAAAAAGTTATCGGTGGATGAAAATATGTTCTACTAGACTTGTTTTCCATTTTTCTCTCCAAATTTTTTTAAAAAAAAACGACCTAATAGATAATTAAATTTTAAAATCAGCGTTTTTGCTAATTAACTCGAGTTTAAAAGTAGATAAAAAAATTGCAGAGAAATTTAGGGGTTTATTTTATTTTATTTTATTTTTTGTGAAGTACGCAAGGGAAATGCAAAATAGGAAGAATAAAATATAAATAGTGATAAATAATACGGGAAAAAAGAAGGAAAAAAAGGGAAAAAAACAAGTGGAGTCCTTATCTGGAAGGCATGAGGCTAGAGATAGACAACCTGGAACTTCTCTTCTTAAGACAAAACTGGCTTTGGTTTTGGGTTTGGTTTCTTTTTCTTACAATTTTTTTTGTATGGTCTGAAATCCAATGGCTGTTTCTCCCAACATACGAATCGGTATCCCACTCCCTTCCACTCCTTATACCTACCACCGTCTTCCTATGTCCACTCTCTCCTACCCTTTCTTCTTCTTCTACTCTTCCCCTCCACGCGCACTCCGTTTCCACTCTCCTCCCACGCGCCATCGCCCCCCCTCTCTCCGCCCCAAGGCCTCCGTCGAAACCCCCGCTGCTTCAGGTCTTTCTCACTTGCTTCCTTTTTTCTTTTCTTCTATATTCAAATGGTGACCTACTGCCAGCTTTATTTATGTATATATTTAGTTAGGAATAATTGTATTGCCAAGTTTTTCCTTTTAAATTAATCCCATTTCAAGCTAACATGAAAAACACTGCGGTTTTTCTTCTTCTTTTCAAATAAATTGTTAAGGAGCATGTGGCATTCTATGTGATTTTCATTCATCAAAACCGTTGATGGATGTACTAAAATAAATATTTATCATTTAATTTTCATATATGATAATAGTTTTCTTTCCTTTTTGCAGCAATGTGAATACTGACTGAAACTGAAATATGCGGAGTGACGCATGCAGTAATTGATAAAATAGAATCTTTTCTCTGATGGTTATCACTATAATCAGTTTTATGTTGGTTGTTGCTTTTATTTTACTTCCCGTAAAACAATGAAGTGTTTGGATAAATGGAAATAATATATATATTTAAAAAAATTAAAACATTAGTTTTGTGAGTGGCAAAATACGTGATATTTAACTCTATGGGGAAAAATATGTATATTTGGATGTGTACCATTTACTTATTGTATATAAAATAAGTGTAATTTTTATGGTTGATGCCTTTGCTTTTTGCTTTTAAGATTTTTTTAATAAAAACTGCAATAAGGAAAAAAGAAAAAACAACGCAAAAATTTTGGAATATATTTTTATGAACATTTAGTTCATATATATAAACTACTCTGTATTGTAAATATATACTCAATGTTTTAATTGGCCCCAAAATCAGATAGCAAGGTTCGCCACCTAAAAAAAAAGTAATGAAAGCGAAATATAAATAAATAAAAGTAAACAGACCATCCAGAGCCTAAGAAAGCGAAAAGCAATTAATGACACTAACAATCAAATAGAGTTTTAAGTTCACCACAAGTATAATTTGTGAAATGGTATCCATGTAATCAACTATTGGCATTATATTAATGGCAAAATTACTTCCTAATCTCATAATATTAATATCACTATGTATATCATACAACATTTACTGATGTCATGTTAACTTCTATTTGAGCTAGGTTATAGGCAGGTCCAGAGTTATGTTTTCCTTCATGTTTATATCCAAGTTACATTGAGAGCATGAGTAATGCTTCTGTGTTTCTTCTGGCAGGTAAATTGGTTGAGAATGTGGTCATCATAGGCTCAGGTCCTGCTGGATATACAGCAGCAATATATGCAGCTCGTGCGAATTTGAAGCCTGTAGTGTTCGAGGGATATCAAGTTGGTGGTGTACCTGGTGGCCAGTTGATGACTACCACTGAAGTTGAGAACTTCCCTGGTTTTCCTGATGGAATAACTGGTCCAGATTTGATGGATAGGTATTTAAAAGAAAGATGAAAGTCTATTTCTTTCTTTGCTAATTTTATTGATAACTACTGTTTCAGCTAGAGTTATATAATTGGAGTCCTGATCGTGTTTTGACTAGGATGCGACGACAAGCTGAACGTTGGGGAGCTGAATTGTTCCAAGAAGATGTGGAACACATTGATGTTAGAATTAATCCTTTTACAATACAGAGTAGTGAACGTGAGGTGATGTGAATTTCTGTTGGTTACTTTTGTTTTTATGTTCAGATGATTGAATTATTAGCATGGTGATAGAACTATGACTTGAATCACAACATTATGCCCAATGTTCATTACTCCTTGAATCTTTTTTCTTTTTATGGCACTTTTTTTTATTCATATTTTTCCTTACATTTCTATTTCAGGTTAAGTGTCATAGTGTTATTTTTGCTACTGGAGCTACAGCAAAAAGGTTAAGGTTACCTCGTGAAGATGAATTTTGGAGCAGGGGAATTAGTGCTTGCGCGATTTGTGATGGAGCATCACCATTATTTAAAGGTCAAGTACTTGCTGTGGTTGGAGGAGGTGATACAGCTACTGAGGAAGCAATATATTTAACAAAATATGCTCGTCACGTTCACTTGCTTGTTCGTAGGGACCAACTAAGAGCATCAAAAGCAATGCAAGATAGGTGAGTTTTACCAACTGTTATTTTTGTTTAAAATTTTATGGCCAATATTTTACATCTTAATTTAATGATTGGTTTTTTCAAATTGCTTAGAGGTATATGTAATGTTTTTCTTGCTTGTGAGATGTCTTTTCAAAAGTTCTGGATTCATGACTATCAGAAAAAACCCATATGTTACTGATTTTCTTGCAGAAGTTATATATGTGTGTGTGTGTGTGTTAGAGGATGTTCAAATTGTTGACAATTGACATGCTTACTGTAAAAGGTTCCTGATTGTTTGTGGGCCTTGTTTTATTCCATTTCATTTCATTTTTGTGCTCTGTGGTCCTTGTTTGGGAGTGAGACTTAAGAATTTAAGGTTGGTTTTCCAGTAGCCCTTTCAGAAGCTCGGCCATGTTGTGGTGACTTTCTGATTTTTACTTCTCCTTTTGTTCTTTTATTTAAATGCAGTAAGTTCTAGTGCTAGCTGAAATTTCTCATGGTGGTTCTAATTGCTACCTTGATTGTGGTGCATTGTGTACTAATGAACAGTTTGTATGTATGTTGAGTTTTCAACTCCCTGAATGTTTTTTTAACAGGTTAATTATCGCGAATGTTTCAGAGTTTACAACAATCCAAATATCACCTTGCACTTCAATACAGAGGCCGTGGATGTTGTTAGCAATACAAAAGGTCAAATGTCAGGCATATTAACCAGAAGAATTGATACTGGAGAGGAATCTGTGCTCGAGGCAAAGGGCTTGTTTTATGGTATTGGACATTCACCAAATAGCCAGCTGTTGCAAGGTCAAGTCGAACTTGATAGCTCTGGATATGTGCTAGTAGAGGAGGGTACTGCTAAAACTTCTGTGGAAGGTGTATTTGCAGCAGGAGACGTGCAGGTAATCTTCCTTTATTCATGTTGGTTTGTGACCAGTCAGCAAATATTTCATCTTCCCAAAACCTTGAGATTTGCGTGCCAGCATTGCCAGAATTCAGGGCATGTTCACATGAGCCTTTCGAGAATATATTAATCTGACAATGCAAACACTTGTGTTTTGGAATTATTCATAATACCTTAGTAAGGGCATCTAAAGAATCTAAGGATTGCTCTAGCATCAATTGAAGGAGGTAAAATATAGGAAACATCAAGGAAAAGGATAATGAAATGCTCTCATCTTGCTTTTGGAATGTTGGTGGGTAAGAGTAACCCAATTATAATAATGAGAGTGTGAATCTTTGTTTTGTTCATCAGGTATGAATTCAACAGGCCAAACTTTTGGTATACTTTTCTCTCTTATAATCCCGTACAATGACCTATGGTATGTCATATTTTCCTAAGATTTCCCTTGTGTTTGAAGCCAGCCTCCCATTCATTCATACTTACTTTGTGGTGTTGAATATGAGTAAGCCTGTATGACACATGAACTTACTGATGAATCAAGGAAACATATATATAACCATGGAAGATGACTTATTTTCTTTCAGTTCCATGTATGATAAAGAAAATCAGTGAGTCCTTGAATGTTTACTGTGTCCTCTTCCTACATGAAACATGACAGTGCTTGATTTTCCAGATAAATTCAAACTAACTGTACATCTTTGGAGAAAGTCTGTACTATAAAAAAACTTGTCTTGTAACTCCTTTTGTTCTTTTCATTAACAGGATCATGAGTGGAGACAAGCTGTAACTGCTGCTGGATCTGGATGCATCGCTGCTTTATCTGTTGAACGATACCTTGTTAGAAATGATCTTCTTGTCGAGTTTCATCAGGTATTTTTCTTTCTATCGAATGCGAACTCTGGCATTTGTATTATATTTTGCAAGTACATTTTTCCTGTACTTAATGATCGGCTTTTTTTTCCAACCTGTTTATTTACTAAGCCCCTTCAAATTTATTATCACATTCACACATGCTTTTATCAATCTTTATCATGATCATGTATCTTACAGCCTCAAACTGAAGAGGTCAAGAAAGAACTGACGGATAGAGATATTCAAGAAGGTTTTGACATTACACTCACAAAACACAAGGGCCAGGTTTGTACCTAATTGGCTTCGATTTTATTTTATTTTGTTTCATTTAAGTTTAAGGTATCAAATATTTATCCTTTTTGGTTTTCACTAGAATCTTATCTCTAAACTAATATTCTTTTTCCTATTCCAGTATGCGTTGCGAAAGTTGTATCATGAGAGTCCGAGGCTTATATGTGTATTATATACTTCACCAACTTGTGGTCCATGTCGGACTTTGAAGCCAATTCTTAGCAAGGTATATTAGCTCTGATTGGTTCAATACTTCATTTGCTTTAGCTTCCATAGTTCGAGTTGGTTGGTGAAAATTTCAATGCTGATTTGTATGTAGTTTTATATGTTTCAAGGTTGCATAGATTAGACTACTAAGCTTGGGTAAATCTCATTCCGGGTGATTATGACTGAAGTTAAATATTGCATCATATTGCTTCACTAAAAGCTTGCCTTGCAGCCAGCTGGTAAGGAAAATACCTTGTGAAACCAGAAACTGGATGTTGCGTACAAAGATTTATTGTACTTTACTTGGTTTCTAATGAGCTTGGATTCATTTCTTTTAGGAAATTTGCTTATGTCATTGATCTAATTCCTTCGGCATAGCTTGAGAGTTTGGCTTAAATGCTCTAAAGCATAAATACTCCTTATAGTTAGTGTAATATTAAACGACTTTTCATTTTGCTTAGCTTTTACTCTGTCTTTTTACAGGTGATTGATGAATTTGATCAGAATGTACATTTTATCGAAATTGATATTGAGGAAGATCCGGAGATAGCTGAAGCTGCTGGAATTATGGGTACCCCATGTGTGCAGTTTTTCAAAAATAAAGAGATGCTCAGGTTGGCTAAACCTCTTCTTTTCTTGTATATGCAAAATTAACTTGCTAATCAATTGATGACTGACTAGGTTTGTTGCAGAAGAGATAAATTTTATAATGTGTAAGATGGTTACCTTGTTTTGTTGCCGGTTCTGCAGGACTGTATCTGGGGTCAAAATGAAGAGAGAATACAGAGAATTCATTGAAGCAAATAAATGAGTATTGTTGTGGTTTCTTGGCTATCATCATTTTGAAATTCAATTTTGTTTCTTATGAAAAGTTAGTTGAATAATAATGCTTTCAATTATAAACTGATATCATGTATCCATTAACTACACATGAGAGTTGCCATTGCATGTATAATTTTTTGTTCCAATCTTTAATATTTGGTCATTTTCATATATGAACTTAGTTTACAAGGTTGACTACATGCTGCTGACCCAGAACAATTGGCAGCCATTTCTGTATATGTTGTGTCTGACACAAGTTTGTGCATTTGGTCAAATTCATGGAGTAGAATTTCATTGATAGAGATGGTAACTCTTTCTTCCTTTTGCAATTTGCATCGCTCGCTGGGAAAAAAACAAATGCACTAATTTCTGATTTATACAATGTCCTTTGCTTTTTAAGCTTACCCCATATTGGGACCAGAATTGGATGCGCATTAATGTTAATTTCTCATACATAACTGATGCAGTGTAAGGTTCGAAAAAGTGTGGTGTCGGTAAGGGCACTTTTTCGAGGCAGAAATAGTAAATTTCCGAATGTAGGGTAAAGTTTGAAATATATATACTTAAATTGAGTATCTTGAAAGAATGTTTGGAAATAGTTGAGGACTAAAGTTGTAATTATTTAGCAATTTAAATAGTTGAGGATTTAGTTTGCATTCATGCTTGGATTATGTATTTAGTGTTGTAAAAATAGAACGTCGATGATGACAAGAAAAGAAAAATAGAATCTACATATTGAAACTCTTTTGGGAAAAAATCATGAGTAAAGGAGAAGAAAATTCGTTTTGTCGAATTCGAATAATATAAGAGGAGAGACGACTTCGTCTATTTATAGGTTTGTAAAATTATATTCTAATCAAAGTCAAATAGAAGTAATGTAGTAAGGTTAAAACACTTTAATCTAATCAACATCAAATAGAGGAAGTATATTTCTATATGGATTTCACTTATGCAGCCTTGGCCTTTGTAGATCTCCTTATCTTGCCACTTGTATCTTTATTTAATAATAATTTGGGTCACATATCTTTAACAAGTGTTATATTACAAGCTACATACTTTAAATTAATAATTGATTGTTATACATGTTCATGAGGAGGAATGGAACTAACAAAGCGCTAGGGATCAAGTCCTTGATTGAATTAAGGAAAGAAGTTTGAGCTCATTTTTAAAAATTAGGAGAATTGGTAAGTACACAATGGAACTCCATTTTACCATAATTATATGTTAACGAGTTAAACTAAAATGATTAAATGATTATGGTTTTGGATATTTACAATTTGACCCCTTCACTTTTCACTATTGTACAATTTAATTTATACCCCATATTAGTATTTTATCATATAGAGCTTATTTCAACTTTCTTCGGTATCCATAAACCTTATTTCATTTAACCGAGATATTTATTATGCAAATTCTCAATTTAGTACCACATATATAGCATAGTAGTTCCAGGGGTGTTACAAAAATCACGGTATAACACTTAAGTTCTCAAAATATATCAAAATTTCATTTTTATAAGTTTCAAGACAATTTACTATTATTACCGTTTCATGCAAAATTTCTCAACATATCAAGCCTTGATTAATCATATATTAGTACACATAATTCTTTTAATAATTTATTTTAAAATTTATCCGAACACATAATTATGTTATTAAAGGTAAATGATATATGCACCATAAGCTCAGACAACATGAAGGAACTTGAAGGACTCGAGTTTTTCAAGTGGGCTAATCACAATTTCAAGATTCAAACAACTTAAAGATAGAATTCATGGTTTTGTTCAAATCTCAAGGAATTTTAGAGCAATTGCATGAAAGAAATGAAAAGAAAGGAACATTAGGCTTGTATCACGAAGACAATACTATCAATATTTTAGAAGCGCAATTGGATTAAGACCCAACTAAAATGGGTTAAACTTTAGACTTTTCTTTAAAGGCATAAGAGTAGCATGTGGCCTATTAGAAATCTTAATAGTTTTTTTTTTTTTATGTTCACTAGAATTCCTTAAAATTAATCTTATATTTCCTTAAATTTAGTATTAAAATTTATCT
The DNA here is from genome assembly GCF_007990345.1 of Gossypium hirsutum. Classification (NCBI taxonomy): domain Eukaryota; kingdom Viridiplantae; phylum Streptophyta; class Magnoliopsida; order Malvales; family Malvaceae; genus Gossypium; species Gossypium hirsutum. The sequence goes on from NC_053439.1 coordinate 26,276,774, forward strand.
TATTATTAGCCTTTAGTTGACTAATTTTAGAGTTTTCTTAAATTTATTTTTTCTAACTCCTAAGGGGTATAAAGCCACCATTGTAAGACATTTTCAATTTCAATAAAAATATATACATTGAGAGGTGATTTTTTTATAAGATTCATTTCTTTTTTTTTTTGAAGACTTGGCAGCAACTCAACCTATTGATCGTGGTATTTGTATTTTCTTCACACTTCGAGTGCTAAGGTTCCTACCTTAGAGGGTCAGTTGGAGTCTTGTGATTGTCTTTGTTGGTTCTTTTAGAATCAAAGGAGGCATAGAAACATCTATCCATCTTTCATCTATCGATTTCATCTTTTTAGCTCAAAACTATTTCTTATTTTTGTTCAAATCTTTTTGATTAGATCTTTCTGATACGAATTAATTTTTAAGTGTTTATTTTCAATTTCATAATTTTCACATTCTAATATTTTAATATACACTTTTTTTTTATGATTTTAAGGGATCGTTCAAAAGATTAGAATGAGTTATCAAGTTCAAAACACAAATCTGCCTAGATTTTACAAATCACTTCAATTCTCAATCTTTTCCATTTCATTTACTTTATTTCTTATTTAAGTAAATTGTTTTTCATTTATTAGGCTTTATTCTAACTTGTTGTTTCTTTGTTTTAAGAAATTTTATAGATTTAGAAGTCATTCAATTTCGATTCAAGAAAATTTGTTTGATCTTAACAAATTCAACATTAAGCATTTGTTCGATTAGTTTGATCTAGGATTTCGCATCATTTGGTATTAGAGCTAGGATCCTTGGTGTTCAAAGTTAAACCCCTTCACTTGTTACAACTTTTCCTGACACCTAAGACAAAAAGATTGTCAAAACATCGAAAAATAATATTTTGATCAAAATTTGCAGTTCTTCTAAACTCTTGAAAATTTCAACTACTTAGTTCTAGTTTAATTTCTTTTTATTCAAAAAAAAGGGAAAAAAAAGGATAAGAGAAAAAAAGTTATGTATTGAATTTAGAACCTAAAATTTTCAAATTTTGTTCTCATATTTTGAAGTCCATTATTCAAATACTAGGATATTTTAATATTAGAACAACGAGAACAAAAATTCTTAGTTTGGGTAGACTTTTCTAAGTTCTTTTTTTTCGTTTTAGTCATTTTTCTCTCTATTCTAGCCAACTTTTCTTGTTTCCATTACGCTAACACCCCAACCCCGGTCAGGTCATCAGACCCCAGTTATAGGATGCTACAACCGTTAATAGAGTAAATAACATACAAATCCAACTTTAAAATTCAATTAAACAATAAAATCATTACATAATCCATGAACAATATAATTTACAAACTAATCCGAATCTCAATCGAGCTTATGAAAGCTCTTAAGTTGCCAAAGCAAAAACAAGGACCATATTAGAAACATTTCAAAAGTAGGGAAAATTTTCAAAATAGGGGATCATATAGTCGTGTGCCTAGGATGTGTAACAAGTTGTAACCGTGTAATATTGGAGTCACATGATCGTGTGTCCAGACCGCGTAACTCATTATTGTCGTGTGGGTTAAATTGCAAATATTCATCAAAAGTCACACGATTGTGTGGCTGGGCCGTGTAACAAACTGAGATAGTGTGAAAACTAAATGACCAAACCTACAGTACTCACATGAGTGTGTTGCTAGCCCGTGCGACAATCGAGAACTGTGTTGTAACACCCCAAACTCGGCCTAAACATTTGGGCCGAATCTGGTGATGTCACATTGTAACACCCCTTACCCGTATTCTACACTGGAATAGGGTACGAGGCATTACCAGAATAAATACACTTATAAACATATTAAACCGAGTTATAAAATTTCATCCAAATTAAAAACTTTCAAATTATTATCTTCGAGTCTCTAATTAGGGTTTACGAGGCCCAATACATACCCATTCATATGCTCAATATATCTGTTAAATCAATCCAATATTGATGAATCAACTTTAAGTCAGAATCAATATTAATCACAATCATAAATCTTTTCATGTTATTTTCTTATATCACTAACTGAACTTTGAACGTCAATTTACGAATATGTAATTCACTAACACATTCTGGTATATACAATGTTTAATTGATGAAATCATTTAATTGAGCTAAATTTCATATTCACCCCAAATTTTCTTCTATATCCATAAACGCTTTCACTTACCATTTACCTAACCAATTTCTTGAACCAAGCTATCACACAACAATAATACATCACCTGTGCTTCATGAATTCAATGTTCGAATCTTATCACCATCAAATCCATGTCATTCAAATACTTAAAGTTTATTCAAGCATATATTAATACGTTTCATATACCAAGCATATGTCAAAATTACGAATACGCAATCAATTCATTTGTCATTTATTTAACTAGAAAATTAATCTCAAAATTCATAACATTCCATTACTTAAGATATGCCATAAAACACTCCTTTAACATAAACTAGCACCATGGTCGAATTTTCAGTATGCTATTTATTCCCCTCTTTCCGAATCACATAGCAAAATATTACAAATATGTATATATTTGAATACTATAATTATGCATCAACTTACCAACACAAGTTAATTCATGAGCCACTCATGACATCATTTCATGCCAAATATACCACATGCATATGCTATGAAACTTTATTTTCTCTCATGAGCTTACCATGACCAATAATGCACCAATATAAGCATCACTCCTATTTCAACATTTATCGATTATAATCAGACATTTAACCAATTATACACAATTCATTCATATAATTTATTGTCCTCCTCCTCCTCTCCATCCCACATCCTTTATGTATATAACATGCTTAAATAGCATAATACATAATTTCATTATTCACTTGTATTTAAATTCAAAGCTGTCTAGTCGAGTTACAGTCACTAAATTATTTTTATCTAGAGATACAGAGCTCCAAATTAAGTTATGTTAATTTTATCCAAAACTAGACTCACATATATTCGTACCATAAAATTTTCAGAATTTTTGGATTAGCCAATAAATACAATTTATTCTTTAAAGTCACCCCTGTTTCACTGCTCAACATCTCTAACCTCTCTTCACTAAAAATGAATTATCTCATTGTATAGAATTCAGATTATATTTATGTTTATTTTTTAAAAAAATAGACTCATTAAGTATTCTAATAATATAAATTATAACTCATAATTATTTTTGTACAATTTTTAATTATTTTCCAAAGTCAGAACAGGGGATTTCAAAATCAATCTGACCCTGCCTCACTAAAATTCAATATCTCAAAATATATAACTCTTTTGCTTGCTCTGTTTCTTTTATGTAAAAATAGACTCATTAAGCTTTCATTTAATATCTTATTCACTCTAAAATTCAATTTTCATCATTTTTGGTGATTTTTCAAAGTCACACTATTGTTACTGTCCAAAACTGTTTTGTTGCTAATTTTATTTTTTCATAATTTCACTTTTTCACTTTCAATCATTATTCAATTCAATTCCACACATATATTCATCATTCAATCACACTTAATCGTTACATGATCTCATGTATTTTCATTTAGTCAATTTCCCGATGAACACTTCGGAATAATAACAGATACACGGTGGATTCAGCACACAGCAACCACCCTTTGTAATCAATGATATCCGGTGGGATCAACACATAGCAACCACCTTATAATTAATGATACCGGTTCACATAGTAGCCTGCACATAGTACTACACATGTGACCATCACTATCTGATACACGTAGTAGCCTCTGCACATTGTACTACACATGTGATCGAAGCTATCCGGTACGCATAGTAGCCTGCACATAGTACTACACATGCGACCTATCATTCTGGTACACGTAGTAGCCTGCACATAGTACTACACACATGACCATCACTTTCACTTTCACATAGTGGCCTACACACAGTCCATGCCACACATGTGATCATTTCTGTCACTTGATTCGTATCCCTTTTTATTCCGAATGTTCAATCGGGAAATTTCATACTTTTTCTCATTTTTTCCTTTTTCACTAATCAAAGTCAATTACTTGTCTTTCTTGACTTATAATAACACATTTAACTTATTTAACACTCACATTATTTAATCCAGTCCAAAAATCACATTTTGGCAAAATTACATTTTTGCCCCTAAAGTTTCACAAAATTATAATTTTTCCCCTAGGCTCGAAAATTAAACTTTATTCCTTTTTCTTATGTTTTATAACATGCTGAACATTTTTCCTTTCCATGGCAACATCAAATTCTCACTCTAACACACACTTACGAACATTAGGTATTTTTACTGATTATGTCAATTTACTCGTTTTCAATTAAAATCGGGTAGCAAAAGTTATTTAACATAATTTCAAGCTTCATATTCTACCATAAAACATCAAAATAAACACATTTCACCTATGGGTATTTTTCCAAATATGAACCCTAGGTTAAATTATTGCTAGAATAAGCTAAATCAAGTTACCGGGACTCTAAAAACATAAAGAACATTAAAAACGGGGCTTGGAATCACTTACTATGGAGCTTGGAAGCTTTAAAACCCTAAATATGGCTTCCCCCTTGCTGATTTCGTTCACCATGGAGAAGATGGACAAATTTTTGGCTATTTTGGTCTTTTTAATTCTTTTAATTACTAAATGACCAAAATGCCCCCAAATTAAAAATTTCCTATTTCACGTATCTCTTGTTCATTTTTGTCCAACAAGTTTACCAATGGTCTAATTACCATTTAAGAACCTCCAATTTAAAATTTCATAACAATTGGACACTTCTAACATGTAGAACTCAACTTTTGCACTTTTTGCAATTTAGACTTTTTGACTAAATTGAGTGTCCAAACGTCAAAATTTTCAAACGAAATTTTCACGAAATCATTTTTTGAAATCGTAGACCATAAAAATATAATGAAAATAAATTTTTTCTCGTCAAATTTGTGGTCTCGAAACCACTATTCTGACTAGCCTAAAATTCGGGATGTTACATGTGTGGTTCAAATGCTCTCTAATTTCCAGTGAGCACATGACCATGTCACCTACCTATGTGTGACATACAGTTGTGTCTCAGCCCGTGTGGGGAAAAAGTCAGCCAAAAACTTTGCGTTTGTGGATGGAATCCACCGAGAAGGGTTAGAATGGCAGTTCCTGATCCCTGGGAGGTACCAAATAAATGACTACTTGAATCGGGGTTTTGAGCGTAAAGATTCCACTGACCTGAAAAAAATGGGCCTAACCCTTGGGGATGCAATAATACATCTAAAAAATTATTCCATCGAACATATTCCCCCGGGATCCAAGAATAGCGACATGGACTAAGTGCCCTGTCCAAGCCAAGGAACTTACTTCGAATAGTCTTGACAAATGATGATTGAGATGAGATTCGGCGTTTTTGATCCACGAAACGCTTGGTTTCCATTTTGGTTGTAGGCTATTTGGTGCTTGATTCAAATCCAACTTTTAAGAAGTGACCTAAAATGCATTTTTAATCATTAAGAATCTGTCCAAAACATGTCAATGCCATGCCAAAACATACCATACAACATTTACCTAATCATCTAACCAATATGCCACATTTGACACCAAATCACAACAAAATTATATGAACTACTTCAACCATTCCAACTATTGAATCCTTTTCATGCCATACATTCAATTCATGCCACAAATCGCATATATGCAATCACCTAATGAACATAATCATCCATATTAACATACCCCAAATACTAGAACATTGAACATAAACATTTTATCATATGCCAAAAGTTGCCACTAGTATTCAACCTCAATATTCCACAAACCTACTTAACATTACAATCACTTGACACTCCTAAGTAGATGCCATATATAACCGAGTTAAACAACCAAAAGTCCATCGAAATAAGAGATAGATAGTGTGGGCTTCTCGTAGATCTGATCAATTTGTTCTGAATGTTCAAATTCTACAGAGAAAGTAGTGACAACGAGTAAGTATTACGAATGCTTAGTAAGCTCATACAATATAAACAATTAACTTACCTTAATCATTAAACCTAAACAAATCATTATGCAAAACAATTTCACCTATCAAGGCATTACACAACAACATTAACAATGTGAGATTTGATATTTGATCACACTTATGATTCTCAAATGGCAATATACCAATTCAAACCAACATTTTTCACATACTAATTTCAGTTCATCATTTACCATTATTGATACCATAATTTCACATTTAATGTATTCTATATTACTCGATGAAAAATTGTGAAAGAACTCAATACACATAGTAGATAGCTTGGCTAGGACTATATATACATGTAAGGTTACTTGTCTGGGCTAAACCTATAAATAGACATTAGGTTACTCGTCCAAGCTAAACTTGTGTCATATGTATCTTTGAGTCCACAACAAATATAGGAGCTTAGAATCATCAAAAATCAATCGGTAACCATGTATACGAGACTTTTACTAAGTTCATTGGGATTATCTCAACATTTAAGTTTGGTACCATTTCAATTCAATAGTGCCTAGTTACCTGTTAGGGTTAAACCTATACAACAAATAACCTGGCCAAGGATTAACATACCTGTATCCTGAAGTCCAGAACACATGCTAGAGCTCGAAACCTTCGGACATTAACCTGTAACCTCGTATATGATACTTTTACTAAATTCATCGGGATTTATCCTTACATTATACCACAATTCATAGTCACCAACAATCACCAATTCAAAATCAAATATAAATATTACCAATAGCAACTTAGTTATATTGTATGAACTTACCTAACAAAATTGTATTAGCTTAGCTAATAGGGACTAGTCAACAATATTCCCTTTTCTTCGTACGTCCTCCGATGATTGTAATTCTTGATCTAAATCATAATTTAACTCAATTAACTATTCCAATTAACATTTAATAGCATATGGAAGTCATATAATAGCTCAATTCTAACTATACAACAATTCTCCAAATTTTGGATTTATCTCAAATCAGTTCCTAAAATCGAAAATGTCATAACTTTCAATTTTAAGCTTTGATTTCATAACTGATCTAAAAAAAAATCCTTAACTAATATACCAACAACATAGGCTTAGATATATATTTTTGATGACTTTTTTGTTTGTCTTAGGACTTAGTTATTTTTTTTTGTGACTCATTATATTTCTCTTAATGCTTTTATTTGCGAACCTATATTACGTTATAACTATATTACGTTATAACCCATTTTTCCCCTATGATCCAAAATTTTATCCTTTGTCCCCTCTTGTTGCCAAAATGAGTGAGTTTGACTAGGGTAGCCTTCCAACCATTGTAGCCATACTCACCATTTTGTTTTCATGTTAGCAAAAACCTCTCATTTCTCCTCCCACCAACCACCTTGCGCCACCCCTTTCTTGTTGTTCTTTACCACTCCATTGCTTTCATTTCTTTTAATTTTTGTGACCATTATCTTGACCACAACCATACGCTACTCCCCCACCTTGGAGCCGCCCTTGCGCCGCCCATCTTAACCACCTACCACTGTCGTAATCGCCTCCATGATCATCGTCGTCTACCATCGCCAATCACAAGATTTCCACCGTATCCTAACAATTTTCCTCCCCTTCTCTTTTCTTTCTCATGTCAATATTATTATTGATTATAACCTTTAATTAATTTACTCTGTTAAATGTTTTGATTCTCTAGATATCTGTAACGCTCAGGTTTGTGCAAGTGTACACAGTCGTTATCAAGTAATAAGTAAGTATCAAGTTATCATCTCCACAGGGATTGTATTTGTGCTAAGTCACTTAATTTGTAAAATTATATTAACAATTTGAAAAATAAAAAAAAATATAGTTGAGAAGTGGTGTAAACTAGATGCAATGATCCCTAATGTAAATTATCCTAATATGCAGACTATATGAATGAAATAGATTTTAGCAAAATTTAACACAATTTGCAACAATTATAACATAAATAAACTAGGACAATTACTTTAATTAAACTTAATTTATATCATCATGCTTAATAATATTCGAAAAAACATTCCATGACAACTCGATCTTTCATGAGTTTGGAAACCAAATTAGGTCATTTCGGACTCTTTTACTTAGTAAATACGCATTTTACTGATCCTTATTTACTAAGGGTTTCTTAACGTTCGTGTGAGGTAACAGGGACGTGTTAGGTTTGAAACAATTTAATAACACAAATCTAAAAACTATACAGATAACAGAGCCTGGTTAGGGTTGTTATGCAACCTACAATTTAATCGGGTTAGGATCTAAACTGAGCATGCACATTTCAATTATGTGTCCATTAGCCGTCGTCTGGTTAGGATCATTCAGCTAATTCAAGTACATTTCAATCACGTATGAACGAAATACAAACTTGATTTTAATTGAAAACATGATCGATTGAGGCACAAACATTATAAGTATGAATCAAATAAATATTATCAAATATCATCCTAGCTTAAATAAAATTAAGCTATCATTGTTGTAAACAAGAACAAAGAACACATAGCAAACATCTTTATATTAAATTAAAGAAAAGAAATATTAAACCCAATTCAGAATGGCTGTCACCCAAGATTCTGACTGACGCTCCTTCGCTTCTTTGCATTGCTCCTTTGCTGATGGTTCTCCAAGGTGGCCGACCAAGGGATCTTTAAGAAGTTAATTTGCTAAAATCCTTATGCAAGGATGATGATAGACATGAGAGCTAAGAGAGTTGAGAGAGAGGATGAGAGATGGGAGGGAGGATGAGATGATGGATGATGGATGAAGTGAGAAATGAGCTCTTATTTATAGGTGAGGCAAGGGAGCTAGTTTGCTAAAATTCAGAGTGTCCATCCTTTGAAACCTCCTCCAAGAGTGGCTGGCCATGAATTGAGGAAATGTGGCTGATTTTTCCTTGATTTTTGGTCAATTTGAATGCCACAACAACTCAGGACTAAGGCTTTGTCACCAGCAAATCTTCGGGAAAATCTCTGATTTCTTTAAATCTTCAAGAACCTTGTGTAATTAAACTAAAAATTGATTTATGGTCAGCCATGTACAGGCGAAAATTGGGTTGACTTGGTCCCCAATTTGGACGGTTTTGCAATTAGTAGAAAACTCTCAGACCTGTCCAAAAATAGTAGATAGTTTAGATGACCAAATAATATAATTTAACCACTTTAATTAATCAATTTACTTAATTAATTTAAACCCAATTTATTAATGAAATATTAAAAATGAATTATTAAATATAACTTTATATTTTATTATTTAATTTAATCATGCATGCCCCACTTTATAGCTTAAAAATATAATATGCTCAAAGTAATATAAAATGAGCAATTTTATGCATGAAAACTATATAATAAAGTATAAAATCACATTTTAATAATTTCTATGTCCAAATTTCATGTTTTCACATATTTCATTAATTTATTAAACTATTACTTGGTTTTAACAAAAAATTTAAGTAAAAAGGTGATGAATTATATAGGAAAAATCCTATATATTTTTCAGTTTGCAATATCATTTCCATCGCTTCTAGTCCTTGGTAGTCATCATTATCGTGTTGATTTATCTACATCGTAAGTATTGTTAATTTTTGACATCGTCCATTTCTTTTTCCTAGTCATTTGAGTGTTGACCGAATGATATTTTTGTGCTAACCTAATATTGATTGTAATGAAGAATCAATCACCAACCATTTGGATCACTATTAACCTGTATTCGAAAGTATGGATTGGATATTTATTTTTTGGATTTAAAAATTTTTTATAAAAAGAATGAGGGTGATAATAAAATAACATGATTGGCGAATCATTGTTTTGGATTCAGATCTGTGATTGGATGGGTTGGATCTAAGAATGGACGTGGAAAGGTGTCAAGGGTTTCATTAGATCCACTAAACCAAGGTGTAGGTTTTAACTTATAAACAACGTGTGATATGAATATAATTATTTAATAAATTTAAGTATAAAATTAATGTTCTGTGATTAAGATCGTGAGACATGGAATCATTTGAGTACACTAAGTATACGAATAATGGGTTATTAAATTTGTTAAAACGATTGAAATTCAAGTAATTCAACACATTTATATATGTTATACTATGATTGTTTTGTGTGATTCAATGATAGATGAGATACATTGCTTATTTTTATCCAACACTAATGATATGTGATGTAATGGCCATATTTTGTTTTGCATGAAAAATACTGTATCATGACACTGTTTCTAATCATTAGATTTGACTTGTATGTAAAAGATGTTCTCTGTGTTAATATGCAAAGAAATATGATTCGCATGTTAAGCATGCGTACTGAAAAATTGTATTTTGTATGCCATATCACATGCATAGGGTTGGGATAAAATTGTACAGAGGAAGATTCTGGAAGTTTAATAATCTGTATATTTTGGTGGTTTAACCACCTTATCTGGTAGTATATCTGCAATTCTTATGGCTTGTCCACAATTATCTGTATTTGGTAGCTTGTCTACATTATCTGGTGGGTTGTCCACAATATTGGTGTGTTAATAGATAGATGAGTTCTAGGTGAACTCTTTTATGGTGTGTAACAGAGTTGGGTAGGAACGTTTTCTGAAAACTACACATTGATTTCTGAAACAAATTCTCCATTTACATTGCCATGCATATCATGTTAAATTGGCCTGTTGTTGTACTTTCTATCATCTTTCTGAATAATGTGAATTATTCACTATTATATTTTAAGTAAGACTCACGCTGGGCTTTAAAAGCTCACCCCTTAAAATTCCTGACTTTCAAATAATCCACGAGGTTGGGACATGGGCTTGGCTTACGGATGAGCTAGTTGGTTTACCCTCAGATTGCGAGACGGAGTTTGACATTGAACTATACCCTGGTAGTTCGCCAGTGTCTATTACACCTGATCATATGGCACCAAAAGAGCTTAAAGAATTGAAGATACAATTATAGGAGTTGCTTGATAGAGGTTTGATTCGACTAAGTGTGTCACCATGGGTTTCCAATTTTGTTTGTAAAGAAGAAAGATGGTAGCTTGAGGATGTGCATCGACTACAGGTAGTTAAACAAATTGACTACTAAAAGTAAGTACCCATTGCCATGAATCAATGACATGTTTCGACCAGCTATGAGGTGTCATAATGCACTTAAAGATAGACCTACGATCTCTATACTATCAATTTAAGGTGAAGGAGGTAGATGGGTTAAAGAAAACAATTAGAACAAGGTATGTGCATTATGTATTTCTGGTCATGCCCTTTGGATTGACAAATGCACCTGCTGCATTCATGGATTTGACGAATAGAGTGTTCCATAAGTACTTGGATTAGTGTGTGGTGGTCTTCATAGATGATATTGTAGTGCATTCGTGAGCTGAAAAAAGATCATGACACTGACCTATGAACTATGATACAGATTCTACGAGAGAAAGAACTGTTCGGAAAGCATAGAAAGTTTAAGTTTTAGCTTAAAGAGATAACATTCTTGGGTTATGAGGTTTCGATAGAGAGAGATTTTGCGTAGACCCAAAAAAGATCAAGGCAATTTTAGAGGGGAGTTTGCCAAAGAGTGTTACTAAATTACAAAGCTTTCTGGGGCTTGCAGGATACTATCGTAGATCTGTAAAAGTGTTTGCCACCATTGTGGCACCCTGAACAAAGCAATTGCAGAAACACAAGGAGTTTGCATGGACAGAAGAAAGGCAAAAGAGTTTCAAAAAACATAAGGCGATACTCACTAAAGCACTTGTGTTGATACAACCAAAATCAAGGTAAAATTTTGTAGTCTATAGTGATGCTACGTACATGGGTCTTGGTTGCATGCTAATGTAGGAAGGCAATATGGTGACTTATGCATCTAGGAAGTTGAGGTATCACGAGCGAAACTACCCAACTCATTATCTAGAGGTAGTAGTAGTAGTGTTCGCACTCAAGATTTGACAACACTACCTATATGGCAAACAATGTACTATCTATACAAACCATAAGAGCATCAAGTATTTACTTATTAGAAAGAACTGAACTTACGAGTGGATAGAACTGCTAAAGGACTACGATTGTGTGATAGAATATCTCCCAGGGAAGGATAGATCCCTTGAGTAGGAAGTCGATGAGTGAGCTGTGAGCTCTATTCGCACGACTGAGTTTGGAGAGTATGGGGGACTACACGCAGAACTACAAGTAAAACCAACCCTCTCAGAACAAATCAAGGAAAAGTAAGTCACAAATAAGGATTTGGCAAAGTGGGTTCACCTAGTTGAACAATAAGTGCGAGGGGACTGCGCACTAAATAATAAAGACTCTGTTTTTAGGGAAGACTTTGCGTGCCTTGTGATGAAGAGCTTCGACATGCGATCCTTGGAGAAGCTCACAGTAGCACTTATGCAATGCACCCAAGAAGTAATAAGATGTACCTTGACCTTTGCGAGTTGTATTGGTGGCCAGGGTTGAAATGAGACGTCACCAACTTTGTTGCGAAGTATCTTATCTATCAAAAGGTGAAAGCAAAGCATTTGTATCCTTCAAGATTGCTACAACTACTCAAAATTCCAGAGTGGAATTGGTAAAAGATGACCATAGACTTTGTTTTAAGCTTGCCCCTAACTTTGAGAAAGAAAGATGCAATATGGGTGATAGTGGATGGACTCACAAAGATTTCGCACTTTCTAGTAGTTTATACCACTTATACTTTGCAAAAGTTAGGAGAGTTATACATCGTAGAGATAATGCGACTCCATAGAATGTTGGTTTCCATTATCTTTAACCGAGATCATCGATTCACTTCGAGATTCTGGAAAAGTTTACAAGAAGGCTTGGGTTCGAAACTAAACTTCAATATTACTTATCATCCATAAACAGATGGCTAACCAAAGAGCACCCTCTTTGATACAAGTTGTGAAGTTGTGTTGGAGTTCATAGGATATAACAAAAGTTACCAAACAAGTATCTACATAACACCCTTCGAAGCATTGTATAGAAGGAGGTGTCGAACCCCTTTTTGTTGGGAAGAGTTAGATGAAAAGCGAATAGTTTGACTAGAGTTAGTTCATGAAATAGAGGATAAGGTAAAAATGATATGTGAATAGTTGAAGGATCCTTCGAACAAACAAAAATCCTATGTTGATTTAAAACGGCGAGACATTGAGTACCAAGTAGGTGAGTAAGTGTTTTTGAAGGTTTCCCCATGGATGAAAGTTTTAAGATTTGGTTGAAAAGGAAAATTAAGTCCAAACTTCATCGACTATAATGAAGTAGTTGAAAGGATTAATCTAGTGGCCTATTGACTAAAGTTGTCGCCAGAGCTTGAGCGAATCCATGATGTTTTTCATATGTCCATGCTAAGAAAATATTGTGCGGACCCTTCCTTTGTAGTAACCGTAGATGACACTGAGGTACGATTTGATCTAACTTATGATGAGAAACCAGTTGAAATAGTAGTATGTGAGGATTGAGTCTAGAGAAATAAGATAATTCATTTAGTTAAAGTGTTGTGGCAAAACCACAAGACCAGAGAAGCCACTTGGGAAATTGAGGATGTAATGAGGCGTCCGTATCCTCATCTGTTCTGAACAAGAGGTAATTTTGAGGACAAATTTCTTAAGAGGGTCGGAGTTGTATAATCTCAAATTAGTGCCTAGAAGTTTGAGCATGGCGAATAGAGGTTGTTAGTGGCTTTGGAGAAGCAGGGTTCACCAAAGGATTTAGCAAACTGTATTCGTGAGTAGGCTGGCAAGCTGGAGCACACTAGCAAGTCCCGCGAGTTGGAGTATGCCAACAGGTATAACGAGTTGGTGCACGCCAGTATGTTTAGCAAGCTAAGTGTTTGCTAGTTAGTTTGGCGAGCTATGGTTCGCCAGTGGGCTTAACGAGCTGTAATCATTGCATTGGGCCAAGAGTCAAAAGTAGGAGTAGTCAAGGAGTAATTATACCAAAGTTAGGAAATTCAACTTACTTTTCTCTTCGAAACACCACCCATGCACGTAACTTTTTTCCTACTTCTACTAAGACTAGGGTATTCTAAGAACATTAGAACACTCAATGCTTATAAATTAAGCCATTTCCATTAGAAATATCATATTCTGATATGCAACAAAATTTTCTCAAATTCATCATCGATTATTCTATTAGAACCTAGGACTTAGCTCTTAAGATCTAAGGTAAGACTCTATTTCTCTGTTATTTTTAGAGGAAATTAAGAAAGTTTATCGAACAAAGGAAACTAGGTTTGCCAAAAGATTGGCATGTACAAACCTAGGATCATTTGTAATTACGTATGAGTTTTCATGTGCTATGTTTGTTAGTGACTTTTGTATGGTTGTGAAATTGCAAAATTGACAGAACCATATACAAGAAAGGACAAGGGAAAGACAAAAATCCTTTAAATTTTTCAGTAAATTGGTGAGTGTTCAAGGATCACCACATGTATGGGCAAACCATAATGTTAATTAGGAGCTTAAGGTTTTAACCTAATTTTTGAGAGCGAGTGTTTTTTAAACTCTGTTTTGTGACTGTATATGTGTCATGCGAGCTTTATATTGTAAGCTTAACATGAACAATGCTTTATGAGCTAATCATAACATGCGAGCTCTATGTTTTAAGTACATGTTTTGAGAAATATGTTTTTCTAAAACCGTTCGATATAATGACATGCCATAGGATTGTGAGTACTCACCTCTATGTTTTGTGATTTGGGCGAGATGCCTTGCGACAAGTTGGAGAGATAAGGGAATGTTGAGCAAAACTCCATTCACTGGGACGTGTTGGTTTGTTGGAGAATGTTGAGCTTTTATGTTACACTTATGGGACATGTTAGACTCATTGAGTTATTCTGAGGCATTATAAGGTGTTCCGCTTATCCAATAGGAAAATAAGTTTATGTTTTGTAAAATAACATGCTTTATTATTTTTAAGCTAACTAATAGTAGGTATTTGCAAACCAGACTTCACGTAAGTATGGTGAACCGTGTTCGCAGTTCTATAACTTTGCCAAAGATTTTTGTTTAACTTATGTTTTGTACATGCTTTGCAGTTATTCTTTCTTGTATATTCACTGAGTTCGCAAGAGCTCATACACTCCTTTCTAAACATTGTAGATAGTTAGATCGCATGGTGAGTAGAGGCGCGGCATGTGATCTAGGAAGCATAAATATTGAAAAGGTGATACAAGTGGACTCTGGATTAAAGGCAATGTAGGAATTATGCATGGGCTTAAAGATATCTTTCTGATGACTTCGCTGTTTGTCTTAAGACTTAGTTATTTTCTTTATGACTTCTTATGTTTCTCTTAATGCTTCTATTTGCGAACCTATATTACATTATAAACTTATGAGTTTCAAGTACATGAATACAATTCAAGTATGATTTGATGTTTATTTAAATCACAAGTTCATATTAAAGTAATTTAATTACTAAGCATATCACTGTAAGCAATAGCATGTAATGAATCAAATTGACTAACTTATAAAGAGTTCACCAAAATTGTTGTAAAGTGACAGGGTGTGAACCCTAAAAATTAGTAAAATGCTTTCAAGCGAACATTTAATGAACTTTGATAATACAAGATAGGAGAAAACCCTACGAATCGAGTTCACAAAATCTAAATATGTAGGGGTAGTTCGTACACCTTACCCTGTTTAAAGGGATTGTTATGGCTGCGAACCCTGTTCCTAAGACCAACCCTGTTTATGTAAACTTAGAACCTTTGTTAAATGCAAACACTTACTGGAAATTATTTTGCTAATCTTATGAAAACTGATAAGTGAATCCTAGACGAACTGACATGCGAACCCTCATAAGTGTCGAGCCCTTAGTTGTATACGAGTAGTACTGAATGGTAGTAAGTTTAGGAGTTTTAATGAAAGTACTTATATAACATTCCATTGTACATTAATAACTTTATACATATTTTATGTTTTATAATGTGGTGTGATGGAGGTTAGTTTGGGTGTTAATGGAGAGTCACTTAGGTGGCTAATGCATTCCATAGCTTGGGTATGGTGACCGGACCGAGTATGGGGTGTTACAACAACGGTCAAGAAAACGCATAAAAAACCTAGGGTGAAGGGGAGCACCCAAGAGACTTAGGACAATGATCACCCATAGCTAGCACGACGTAGGCTTAGAAAAGGGCCTTTTACAACAACACTTCTCCAGTACCTACCCTGCTAGTGGAGTACGACCAGTCTGCAGGCTCCTAAGTGCATGCCACTAATCTTACCTTGGTTGAGATTGCAATAGAGGTAATTTTCCCAAACCAGGCAGTGGCTCCTTTCAGTTCCCAACCCTAAGGTGTCTCCTCTGGCCAAGCAGATGTACTTTTTGTTAGAGTATGCCCAATGACCAATCATGAGATGGTTGTAAAAACATATTTGTTTTCTGTGTCTATAAATAAACTATTTTATAATAATGTCCTGAGAATAATATATTACTCTTAAAAGATCCTTAGTCGAGTATTATTGTGGGCTTGGACAACAATAATGCATTGAGACTAAGGTGTAGTTTATTGATGACAAAGTGTTGTCATTGACATGAGATGTCAAAATCAATACATGAGTATATGTGTTAGAGAACAACATATTGGACTGACCCGCTATGAGTATGTTATTAGATTATTATGTAATAGTCACAATATTACTCATAGTGATTACTATGTATACAATTCTTAAATTTGAGGTCATCATTATCCCAACATCGTGAGTCGTATATTTTGATATAGTCAAACATCTACTGTAACTGGTTGTTCTATAAAGTTGATGTTGGATATACCACAATCTATGTAGTGGGATATGATTGATCAATATAGAATTTGTCTCTCCTACATAATGGGAGCAATATCCTAGGCCATTTGATTGAGTGAGACTAGAAATACATGGCCATGCTCGACTAAGTTGATATGAGATATCATACTTATTTGTTTTTCATAGTCTACTCATGATATCAAGAAACATAAGATGGGCTATGCAAGTGTACTATTTCATGACTTGTGTGCATTTTAGATATAAAGAACAAAAGGATATAATATATGAAGGGTTAATCATAGAGAGGTTATGTCGAATCATGACTTCTTGTAACTTAGGTAGCAATGATGCATTGCTAGATGGCACTCATTGTTTGTAATATTAGAATCATTCTAGTATTACTGCTAATGTTAGATGAACCTACAAGGCCACACCTTATGGTTGAAACAAACGGAATCCAAACATAGTTGGTATTGAGTTTAGCTATCACACGAATTAAATTGATTATAGAATTAATTCAATTGTGCAGTTAAATATTGAAAGAATTATATGTACAAGTGTGTTGTACACATAATGAAAAGTATGGTTAAATTAATATATGAATTTGATTCGTATAAAATTTAACTAAAAATAATTTATCGAAATCATTATTATAATTATTGTAATTATAATTTAGGATCAAATATTATTATAATTACTCTAACTGTAATTTTTTTGTCAAACATTATTATAATTATGGTAATTATAATTATTATATTCGGTTAATTATTATGATTTGATTCATATAAAAAATATCAATTATTCCTGATTAGGAAATATAGGGTTTTTACGAAAAACCATATATACCCGAAAAAAAGTGTGTGAGGTCTAGTAGCCGTTAAAAGATTTTTCGCTCTCTGAAAATGTTTTAGAGAGTGCTTACCATTCATTGTCACACCGAGTGGATTACGTAGAGGCAGAAACTTTTCATAGTGAATTGGAATCGACATACAATAGCGTAATCTATTTCTTCGATTATTCACACGATTAGAGGTAATTGTTCATACCCTTTTCACCTCGATTTGTTCCTTGAATATGGATCCCTAGATTTATTTTTTTGCTTCGCCACAGGGTGTACTGGTGATCCTACAATGGTATCAGAGCCACTTATGCGATACAGACTAAATTTTAAATATTGGGTGATGTAATTGTATGAGAGGCATGCTTTACTTTTCTTGCGTTTTTGATTTAATCTTGAATATGTGATATTTTTAATATTTCTTTAAGTCGTAATATGCATAAATTTTTTCTTTTGATTATCGATTAAATGTTAATCATAATTTTGTGGCCTATTTGGTTTCGATTTCGTTAAGTGTTAACAAATCTGTTATCTCGATGATAGTGATGAAGTTGAGATTTCCAGTTAAGAGTTAATTGGTTTTTTTTTTGTTCTGATATGAACAAGGGTTGTTCTAGTAAGTAACTTTAAAGATGAAAATCTTGAAAACACGATACTATTGATAAAAGTTATCAAATTGTGAGGTTTCAAGCATATCTGGTTGGACAATAATCTCATTGGTGTGTGCAGTCTATACCACAGATCCCTTTTTTTCTTAAATTATTTCTTCCGCTAAGTGGGTCGCATCGTGAGTTTTTCAGGCCGAATGAAAATGAGGATCCCAAGTGTTGGTCACAAAAGTAGAAGGGACTTTTAATGGTTCACTTTAAAAAAACATTAGATAAAATACGTTGTATTTTGTTTACTATGTTTGATATGCACGGTGTTTGAAATACATAGTTATAGCCCAATAACAAATTGTAAAGGCTGTAAATTTTATAAATACAACCTACGTGTCGTGCCTTACTACATTTCTCTTGTATTTCTCTTCTCATTTTACTCCCTCGTATGTAAAACAAGTTTCTACAAATTGTAAATTGCATGAGTTGCTGTGGGCCAGATGAGAAGAAAGATGGGTCAATTAAAGTGGACAATATGCTCATGAAGCGACTTACATCTTTAGGTTTCCTTTTGGTTCTACCTTTGGCTTGGGAGGAACCACCTTAGTTTATGGGCTATAACTATAGCATTTATTTACTACTTTACTTATTCATGTATGAGATGCTATGGATGTCTAAAACATGCCAAATTTTAAGTTTGTTAAAATTTGATAACAATAAACAACATTAATTGATGAGATCAATTAAAGGACTAAATGGACTAAAGTAAACCATAATTGGTAAGATGCAACCTTAATAAAAGTCCCTCAATCAAAATATTAAGTCGACGTTGAATTCCAATCATTGCCCTTGTTAAGGCCTCGATCGATACAATGTAGGTTTTGCTAAAACGAAGTACTAGTATCTATCTTGGTTAAATGAAAAGAATAAACAAGTGATATTCGCTGGTTAAAACATTGGTTAGTGACTTAAGTAGGTTACTCTAATAGGATTAGAAACCTAGAGGCAAGTAATTTGGATAAATCATAAGATGATTAGAATAAGAGTTGTTCACCAAATATTTAGGAGTTACATATGATGTAATTAGCAAGAGTTGATTACCTAAATAACCATAAACTTGATAGTAAAGCCAAAGTTGACTTGAGAGTAAACCACTAGAAAAAATTTCGAGAAAGTCTTTTCAGAATTAAAATATGAGGGTTATTAATTTTGAATAAAATAGTTGGAGCATCATTTAATAAATTCCTTTTAATGATTAATATAAACTTGGTAAATTTACTCACTCGCATATTTTATTGTTATAGATATATTATGGCTGCAAACACAAATTCACTTTCATTGCGATCGGTCCTTGAGAAGGACAAATTGAATGGTTTGAACATCCTTGACTGGTTCCGTAACTTGAGGACTGTCCTCAAACAAGAATGAAAATTATGTCATTGAACAACCCCTTCTTGATGAACCATCTAATAATGCTTCGAGGGCTTATAAAGATGTTTATAAGAAGCATCTTAATGATATGATAGATGTTGGATGTCTTATGCTTCCCATTATGAATCCTGAGCTTCAGAAGAAAAATGAGGACATGGTTTCTTATGATATGATCGAGCACTTGAAAGAACATTATCAAGGACAAGCACGACAAGAAAGGTTCGATACCTCTAAGGCCATTTTCCAATGTAAGCTGGCAGAAGGAAGCCTAGTAGGATCTCATGTTCTTAAAATGATAGGCTATATTGAAAGCTTGTCTAAACTTGGATTTCCACTGAGTCAAGAGTTGGCCATTGATGTTATTTTGTAATCGTTGCTTGATAGCTATAGCCAGTTTGTCCTCAATTTCAATATAAATGAAATTGACAAGACTTTGCCACAGTTACTCAGCATGTTGTGAACTACTGAAGTCAACATGAAAAAGGCTGGACCTAAGCCAATTTTGATGGTCCGTAATAACAAGGGCAAGGGTAAAGCTAAGCTAAGGCAAAGTCTAAGGGCAAAGGCATGCCCAAACCTAAAAATGGAAAGGTTGCACTGAAGCCCAAAGGAGGGGTGGCTAAGGAAGGAAATTTCTTCCATTGTGGTGTGACTAAGCATTAGAAAAGGAACTGCCCTATCTATCTTGAGGAAGTTAAGAAGGCCAAATCAAACGGAGAGTCTGCTTCAGGTATTTATGTTATTGATATTAATTTATTAACTACTACTTCTTGGGTATTAGATACTGGTTGTGGTTATTATATTTGTACTTTTGTACATGGACTGCAAAGGAGTAAGACTCTAGTTAGAGGAGATGTGGACATACAAGTTGGAAATGGAGCAAGAGTTGCTGCATCAGCTGTAGGAACATATACTTTGTCTTTGCCTAGTGGAATTTTTTTATGTTTAAAGGATTTTTTTGTGCCCAGTTTAACTAAGAACATTATTTCAATTTTTTGTTTAGACAAAATTGGTTTTGAGATAATAATTAAGAATAATTGTTGTTCCTGTTATCTCAACAATGTTTTCTATGGTTCAGTACAATTGGTAAATGACCTCTATATTTTAGGATCAAGTGAATCCCATTTACAACATTAATACTAAAAGATCTAAAATAAATGACTCAAATCAAACTTATCTTTGGCATTGTCATTTGGGCCACATAAGCGAGAAGCGTATATCCAAACTCCATACAGATGGTTTCATGGATTCATTTGTTTTTGAAAAAATTGAAGTATATGGATCTTACTTATTGGGAAAAATGACTTAAGCTCCTTTTACTGGTAAAAGTGAGCGAGCTAGTGATTTATTGGGTTAATACATACTGATATATGTGGACCAATGAATACACAGGCCAGAGGTGAATTTCAGTACTTCATTACTTTCACTGGTGATTTCAGTAGATATGGGTATGTTTATCTCATGCGCCATAAGTCTGAAGCCCTTGAAATGTTTAAAGAATTCAAAAATGAAGTACAAAATCAACTAGGAAAAGCTATCAAGACACTTCGATCTGATCTAGGTGAAGAATTATTTAGCCTAGAGTTTGATTACCTTTTGAAGGAATGTGGGATAGTCTCACAACTTACTCCTCCTGGTATTCCTCAATGGAATAGAGTTTTTGAGAGAAGAAATCGAATTTTGTTAGACATGGTTCGATCAATGATGGGTCATGCTGATCTACCAACTTCTTTTTGGGGACATGCACTTGAGACAGCTACTTTCACACTAAATCGTGTTCTATCTGAATTGGTTCAAAATACGTCATATGGGATGTGGACTGGGAAAAGTCCCATTATGTCTTTTATGAAGATTTGGGGTTGTAAAGCTTATGTTAAATTCCGGACGTCTAATAAGCTTGAACCCAAATCTAAAAAATGCATCTTTATGGGATATCCTAAAGAAACTAAAGGATATTATTTCATCAATCCCACTAAGAACAAAGTGTTTGTTGCTCAGACTGGTGTCTTCCTAGAAAGATAATGTCTCTAGAAAAGAAAGTGAGAGAAAGATTGAACTTGAAGAAATTTGAGAACCACGAAATACTACTGAACCAAAGATAGAACAATAGTAGGTTCCACAAGAAATTGAGGAATAAGTAACTGCTGTAGAAACACAACCATCGTGCAGATCTTTAAGAGAACGCCAAGCACCTGAGAGATGGATTTCTCATTACAACACATTATGATGTTCTGCTTATGGATCAAAATGAGCCTAGGACTTATCAAGAATCAGTGGTGGGGCTAGATTTTGAGAAATGGTTAGAGGCCATAGGTCTGAGATGGATTCCATGTTAGAAAACCAAGTATAAATCTTGGTTTGACCCACCTAAAGGGGTTAAACGCATGGGGTGCAAGTGGATTTTGAAAAAGAAAATCGACATGGATGGTAATATACAAACATACAAAGTACGATTGGTCGCTAAAGGTTTTTTCCAAGTTCATGGTGTCGACTATGATGATACGTTTTCTTTTGTTGCCATGTTTAAATCCATTCGGATCTTGCTCACAATAACTACATTTCATGATTATGAAATTTGGCAAATGGATGTCAAAATCACTTTCTTCAATGAAAAACTTGAAGAGGATGTGTGCATGACACAACCTGAAGGTTTTGTAGATCCAAAAGATGCTAAAAAATATGTAAGCTACAAAGATCCATTTATGGATTAAAGCAAGCTTCTCGAAGTTGGAATATTCATTTTAATGATGCAATCAAAGAGTTTAGTTTTATCAAAAATGAAGATGAGCCTTGTGTTTACAAAAAGTTAGTGGGAGCATTATCACATTCTTGGTAATGTATGTGGATGACATACTTATCATAGGAAATGACATACCTACCTTACAGTCTATTAAAACTTGGTTAGAAAGTTATTTTTCTATTAAAGACTTGGGCGAAGCTACTTATCTCTTAAGAGTTAAGATCTATAGAGATAGATCAAGATGACTCTTAGGTCTAGGCCAAAGTATATACATAGATAAAGTGCTAAAAATGTTCAGTATGGAAGAATCTAAGAGAGGATTCCTACCTATGAGACACGGTATTTCACTCTCAAAGGAAATGTATCATTCAACTCCATAAGAGTGAGAACGTATGAGTAAGATTCCATATGCTTCAGCTATAGGGTCTATCATGTATTCCATGCTATGTACTCGCCCATACGTACCATATGCTTTGAGTATGACGGGTCGATACCAAGTAGACCCGGGTGAAGGTCATTGGGTGGTAGTTAAAACCATCTTTAAGTACTTAAGAAGGACTAAGGATACATTCCTTTTGTATGGAGGTGAGGAAGAGCTAAGTGTAAAAGGTTATACTAATGCTAGCTTCCAAACATAAAAGGATGATTCTCGATCACAATCAGGTTTTGCGTTTTACCTTAACATGGTGCTGTGAGCTGGGAGCGTTCAAAGCAAGATACAATAGTTGATTCTACAATAGAGGCTGAGTATATTGCAGCCAGTGAGGCAGCAAAAGAAGCTGTTTAGGTTAAGAAGTTCCTTACTAAACTAGGGGTAGTGTCTAGCATACTAGATGCTATAGAACTCCATTGTGACAACAACGGAGCTATTGCACAAGCCAAGGAACCCAGATCTCACCAACAATCCAAACATATACTTAGGCGACATAATCTTATTTGAGAGATTATCAATTGAGGGGATGTGGAGATATGTAAAGTACCTACAGATGATAACATTGCTGATCCACTGACCAAGCCTTTGGCATAAGAGAAGCATGATAGTCACACTAAGTCACTTGGAATTAGATATATAAGTGATTGGTCTTAGTGCTAGTGGGAGATTGTTAGAGTATGCCATAAGATCAATCATGAGATGATTGTAATAACATAATTATTTTACCTCGTTTATTAATATAAGGCATAACCATTATTATTACAATTTATTTTCTGTATATATAAATAAATTGTTTTATAATAATGTCCTTAGAATAATATAATTATTCTTAAAAGGTCCTTAGTCGAGTATTATTGTGGGCTTGGATAAAAATAATGCATTAAGACTAACGTGTAGTTAATTGATGATAAAGTGTTGTCATTGACATGAGAAGTCAAAATCAATACATGAGTATGTGTGTTAGAGAATAACATATTGGATTGACCCACTATGAGTATGTTTCTTGGATTATTATGTAATAGTCGCAACATTACTCATAGTGATTACTATGTATACGATCCTCATACTTAAGGTCATCATTATCTCAACATCGTGAGTCGTATATTTTGATACAGTCAAACGTCCACAAACAAATAGGCAAGCTGAGCTGGCAAACAAAGAGATCAAAGGCATACTCGAGAAGGTAGTTTGCCCGAACCGACAAGATTGGTCCAAAAGATTAGACGATGCTTTATGGGCTTACAGGACAGCATACAAGACACCTTTGGGAATATCACCCTATAGGTTGGTCTTTGGGAAAGCCTATCAGCTACCTTTGGAGTTAGAGCACAAAGTCTTCTGGGCTCTCCAACAACTCAACTTGGATCTTAAGCTTACTAAAGAGAAACGGATGCTCCAAATCAATGAGTTAGAAGAATTCTGAATGTTCTCATACGAGAATGCCAAATTACTAAAGGAAAGGCTTAAGAGATGGCATGACAAGCACATTCGAGTTCGAGAATTTGAAGTAGGTCAGCAAGTCTTGTTATTCAATTCCAGATTAAGGTTCTTTCTAGGTAAGTTAAAATCACGTTGGTCTGGTCCATTTACGATTCACCGAGTTTATCCATATGGAGTTGTCAAACTTCAAAGTAAGGGAGGTAATTTTCGAGTCAATGTTCAGTGCTTAAACCATTACTAGGGGGATAAAATTGAACGGGATCAAATCTCGTTCATTTCATCAGATCTTTAATTTTTTTTCTTGTTTTTCTTTTTAAATAAATGATTTAGGGTATATTTTCAAGATTAGTATGTTTAAATAAATTTTGTCTAGGAGATTGGAACTTAAGCGAGACCGCTTGTGACCCTTCCAATCTTTCTTGGGAATTGATTTTAACATAATCTTCTGAGAAATTATTCTCTAAATGGCAAAATAAATTTTTAGTTTTCAAAAAAGGGTCAATTTTGATCCAAGTTTCAAATTGCAACTCAATTTCAAAATTTCCTTAAGTCTAGGTACTTAATTGAATTATTTTCAAAATTTGGTTGCTCTTTTTGTAAATATTAACAATTAGATGTCTCATTTTGTAAATATTTTTTAAAGGCATCTAGAATAAAATTTTTTAATTTAATAAATAAGATGATAATCATTAATATATAATTATATCCATTATAATATTTATTAATTATTATCAACTTTGCATAGAATTGGGATTAGTTTAAATTTGATCATATTTTTATTTAAATAAGTTTTTATTTTAATAAATTAATAGCAAATAATAATTTAATAAAGATTACATTAATTATTAATTGTTGTGAACTTTATGTAGAATTAGAACTTAGAATATTTTAATTATTAATTTGTTCTAAGAATTCTAACTAAACTCTTACTCCTTGCATTATAAATTTCATCCACCTTTTCCAGTTTTTCTTCACTCATCCCTCAATTAAATCCTAGCATCCACAACCCACCAAGCACCAAATCACCTAGTGTCGAACTCTCTAGCTGCAACACCACCCAGCTCCACTCGGCACCGTCACCCATTCGGCTAGCAGCCCACGCACGTACCAGCAGCCCCTACGCACAACGTGCGCGCCAGCAGCCACTCTGTGTCGCTGTACCTGTTGCTCATCTAGCTCTAGTAGCTCGCCAGGCCTGCTCGATGTACCTGCTTGCTACCCACTTTCTTGCATCTGTGTGGCACAAGTATGCCCTGTTGCTCCTTAGCGTGTCGTTGCCCCCTTACTACTCACACCACACCATCAAGACACCCTACAACCATCCCTAAACCAACCCCTCTTGCTTTAGATTTATTTTCTTTAAGTTCTTAACTTTTATAAAAAGGTTGTAAGAAAAATTTTGCTCCTAAAATTTCAATTTTATTTAATTATTTAATTTTTCAAATTATTGAATTATTAATATTTTATACTAATTAAATTTTGAGAAAAAAATTGTTCTATCATATGATTAGGTTAATCATGTCTCGCAAAAGAACTCGTGCCCCTGCCCAAATTAACGAATCACAAAACAAATTCCATTGTGCAGAAGCTAAAGCGAGATACAAAAGCATTTTCAAGAATCAATAGATGCACCTAGAAAAAGGCTTTACGCTGAAAGAAAGCAACTATATTGATTTCATGGCACACATTTGACAAAGTCCTGAAGCTCTCAATTGGGAGCTGTTTTGTGAGAAAAGACATAGTGTGGATGAGGAGTTAGTTTGCAAATTTTATGCGAATTTTATCTGAAGCGAATTGATGAAAGTTTCTGTTCATGGAATCAAGGTACCAATAGCCTCAAACGCTATTAATGTATTCTTTGAATTACTTGATTTCGAAAATGATGGATATTCTTCCTTGATGAGCAATATTGAGTTTGAAAATCTGTAAGAAATTCTCAAGGAATTTACAGTTCCAAGTTCTAAGTGGACAGTGTCAAAGCAAGGAATTCAAACTTGTCGCAAAGAATATTTGACACCACTAGTGAAGGTATGGTTTTACTTCATTCGATTCAGCCTTACGCCCATTTCACATGGGACTACAATTTCATTAGAGCGAATAGTCTTATTATACTCGATTTTAACTGGAAAGACCATTGATGTGGGAAAAATCATCCTGAGAGAAATGCAGAATTGTGTCACTAGACATTCTAGCCCAGCTTACTTTCCCTTTATGATAAGAATTTTGTGCTTCAAAGCTAAAATTCTTGCAAACGTAAAGAAGACAGGTTATAGCCAGGGTATAATCATAGATTGGGACCTCTACCGAATAGCTGGAGACTCTGTGCTACAGCAATAAGTTGAAGAAAGCGAGGATCCCAAAAAAAAGAAGGAAAAGATGAACAAGAAGATCCTACAGAGATCGAACCAATGCAGTCAACTGAAGTCCCTGATAAGGCAAAACCAATGGAACCACTAACCGAACCTGACGTTGCAACTTTAATTTTCAGAACTCAATCGCGTCGTCTAGATCTTTTAGATGAGCTATCAAAGCTAATGGACATATTGCAACATATGCAGCGGTAGCAACAAGCTTACTGAAGATTTTATATTTGAACCATGGAGTCCGCAATTGAAGAGGAAGCGAAGTGATTCGTGCAAAAACAAAGACGATAGAGGAAGAGATGAGTCAGATTCGGAAGGATCTGAAATAAAGAACAAGGAGGGGTCTTGACTTTATTTTATTTTTGTTCTTAGGTTATTTAATATTTTAGGATTAGGTTTTATTAGGAACTTTTTTTTATTTTTGCATAATAAAAAAAGAGGTGGAAACCTTTTATAAAAATGAACAAGTTGCAAAGTATAAAGTGTGGCAATAGATATATACATGTCTAAGATTGGATCTAGAGAGGGCTTGGTACTTAAGTAGTCAAATTGACTCACCTCTTCTTTTCTAGAATCCTAGCTGGTGTATAGTATCTATTCACTTTTAACAATGAGGACATTGTTCATCTTAAGTAGGGGGACCGAAAAATTGAAATTATTTCCTTTCAAAATAAAATTTTCTTTTAATTATGATTAGAATATATTTTGTTCAAAAATTTGAAATTTTGTTAAGTATGCTAAACTTCAGCATAAATAAAGTTTGATTATTTCAATAATTGCTATGTTAGCTTAATAATGACATGAATGTATTTTTAATAAAGCATGCAAATCATACCATAAATTTTTTTAGTTCATTAGGAAAGTTAGGCATGCATGAAAGTTTAAGTCTCTAGAATTGATTTAGTAGTTCTTGAGGCGAAATCCTAGGAAGCATGGAATGTTGAAAATGATTTAGGCAACTTTTGTTTGGACCGTTTGAGCCTTTCAAGCCAACCATGATAAATTTTTATCCCTTGAAAACCAACTTTGAGGCTATATGGCCTAATTTTATTTGAAGCCTTGCAATATTTAGCCATCACTCTTCTCTTAATTATCTTTAAATTATCTCAAACACTAGACACAATACTATTCAAAATGTTCTTTGAAAATAAGTTTGGGGGAGTTGAAAAGAAGTATCAAATGCTCAAAAAATTGTAGTACATACAGTAAAATGCTTGTGAAAAAAATAAAAAGAGAGAGCATATGTACTTGAAAGAAAATAGATGTACAAAAGAGCATGTGAAAGCAAAGTTAGTTGGTGTATTGAAGTTAATTATTCCGAAGGTCCGATTGAAGCTGAGTCTAGGGTTTTTAGCCTAAATTTATCAATCTTTTACCTACCCCTAGCCTAGCCACATTACAACCTTTTTAAATACCTATTGATTCAAGTTTCTATGCTACCTACATTAGTGGAGAGAAATTGCTATGTTCAAAATATGAAGGCATAAGTTAAACTTAATGGTTGTAGCTTAATCTTGAATAAGGGAATAAAAAAAATTGGTAGGGATTTAACATGACTTTATTAGGGAGAATTTAGTCTATTTTTGCTATCATAAGAATGACAGAGATTAATTTGAATGATATGTATACATAGGTAGCATAAATATCAAATTTCTTGTTTTTGAGCATAAGTAAACTAAAATCATAATTTTGGGAAGAATGTTGTTCTGAAGGAATTTTTCAAATGTGTTTCCGAGAAATTATTTTCAAATTTGTGCATTACCTGGGAAGAGCAATATACACACTTTTTCATGCCATTTTTAACTCAAATTCATGTAGTCTTGGTAAAATTCTTGTCGAAAAATATATAATAATTATAAATTAATTAAATTTCACTCAAATTATGAAAATGTTTAATTTTAATTAATTTTATATAAAATTTTGATTAATTTTGATTATTTTCGACAGATTTGCACAAAGGGCGAAAAACTGCTGGACAGACACTCCTAGAAGCACAAAATCGAGAAGGAATTTTGAAGAATCAAGGTGAAATAATTTTTCAGCATAAGATGGTCCAAATTATCTGTATTAATTCATAATATAATAAATTTTAATTTTAATCCAATTTAATTTGGGTTAAATAAATTATTATTAATTAATTGTGAAAATTGGCCTAGTTGAGCTAAACCAAGAAAATCGATCCAACCGAGCACTGGGCATCCCAAAACAGTCCCACATGCTAACCTAATCAGCTTGTTTGGCTGATTATTTTGTTTACAAAATGGCCTTTGAAGACTCCTTCAAATTGCATTCAAACCCCTCCAATATTTGTGCCTTTCTAGATTTGCCCCTAGTTTAAAATAGCAAGTTTGAAAGCTTCAAACTTGCCACATGTGTGGCTAGCCATGGGGGGACTATATGGCTGCTTATTTTTACTAATTTTAGTAGCCATATCAACCTATAAATACCCCTTTTTCTTATCACTTCAAACACATCTCAACCCTTCTCATCTCTTCACTTCTCTCTCATTTTTCTCTCTTTATTCTCTTCCATTGTTCTTCATATTCTTCCCCTATTCCCTTGTCGATTTCTCCTCTTGAAAAATATTCAGTACACCACCATTTGGAGCAGCATTCTAGTGCTCGTAGAAGCCTTGGTTCGACAAGAACAAGCGGAGAAGGAAGAGTGGAGCAAACTAGTCAAGCCACGGAGAAAACACCAAATTTGATTCTTGTTCCCTATCCTTTTAATTTTGTTGTTGTTATGATGAACATGTCTATGAATATTTGTGATGTTGATATGTTTAATTTAATTAATATGGCTTAAATTTAATTTGTGTTAGGTTTATTGCACTTCGTCTACTTGAGTTATTAAAATTGTGTTTGTGTTGTTATAGGCTTCGGTAACATGTTTGATTAAGTAAATCCATGACTAAGTTATTCTTACATTACAATTGTAAGGTAACTAATGAATTAATTATTTCAACGGATTGAAATTGTAATTAATTGACACGGTACTTAATCAATGCATGTTTAATCATCTAAGGTTGCTGAGGATTAAATTAGCAACGGTATCTAACGATACATTAGCCTTACATAACTTGCAAGACTATTGTGATTAAACTGTTTCAAGGTAGAAATACATTGTCACCTCACGTAATCTTTTTTATGCTTATGAGATTGAACTAATTGTTTGAATTGACATAGAGATATGTACAATATATTATTTTAATTTCATAAGTATGCATATGCATTAACACATTTTCTTATTAAAATTTGTTTAATCGGATGAATTGACATAGAGATATAGTCAAGAGATAAATGGATTTTGGTAGGAAAGTATGTTCATAAGTTAGCAAATTACGGAGTTGCCATGAATTTATTCATAACAACATAAACATGAGTTTGATAATTCTAAGTTAAGAAATGTAATTAATCTAGCACAATTATGTCATCTTGATTAAAATCATCTTTTGAAATCGTGCATTGGAACTTTTATTTTTTTATTATTTTACTTAGTTAAAAATCTTAGTTTTTAATCACCTCTTCAAATCAAAATATATTTCTTCAACAAAGTGTTTTTAAATTGCATTCATAAATAATTCTTTTCACAGTCCTTGTGGGTACGATAATTCGACATTTACTTATCAGTTTATTACTTGTTGTGATTGTGTATACTTGCACATTTCCTTCGTTCCAAGATTTTGGCGTCGTTGCCGGGGACTGCTTTAAAAAGTCATTATTTCTGAATTTCTGAATTTGTGAATTTTGCATTTTGGTTTATTTTTTTGTTCAATTTTAACTTAATTAATTTTTCTGAGTTTATTTCAGGTGTTTATGGGTATTGAACGAATTATCGATTTACTCTCTATAGACCCTGAGATTGAAAGAAATTTTCGATAGTGAAGAAGACAAGTAAGTTAGAGAAAGACCGAGGAGATGAACTTCAAAAATCCGTATAAAGAAAATGGAGCAAATCTTGCTCAAAATCCTATCCTTATTGGTGATGATCGGGATAGAGCTCTAAGACAGTATGCCGTGCCAGTATTTCATGATCTTAAGCCTAGTATTAGGAGACCCGAAATCGAGGCACAACAATTCGAGCTGAAGCTAGTCATGTTCCAGATCCTTCAGACAGTGGGCCAATTCAGTGGAATACCTACCGAAGATCCTTATCTTTAGTTAAGATTGTTTATGGAGGTTAGTGATTCTTTCAAGTTAGCTGGAGTACCAGAAGATGCACTACGATTGAATTTGTTCCCATATTCGCTAAGGGATAGAGCTCGAGCTTGGTTGAACTCATTGCCACCAAATTCAATTTCCACATGGAAAGAGTTACCAGAAAGAGTCCTTATGAAGTATTTTTCGCCTAGCAAGAATGCTAAGTTGGGGAACGAGATCACTGCGTTCCAACAAATGGATGATGAGTCCTTGTATGAGGCATGGGAAAGGTACAAAGAATTATTAAGGAAGTGACCTCATCATAGAATCCCACATTGCATCCAACTTGAGACATTTTATAATGGTCTCAATGCCCACACGAGGATGGTAGTGGACGTTTCTGCTAACGGTGCTCTCTTTTCTAAGTCTTATAATGAGACTTATGAAATCATTGAGAGGATTGCCAGTAAAAATTATCAATGGCCAACCAATCGAGTAGTGTCAGGAAGACGAGTCGCTGGAATACATGAAGCAGACACTCTCACTTCACTTGCATCTCAGGTATCCTCGATTTCCTCAATGCTTAAAATTTTTACCACTAATGGGTTTAATATTTTTACAGCACAACCACCGAATCAATTTGAAAATGTATTCTGTGTCTATTGTGGGGAAGGACATCTATTGGAAGAATATCCATCGAACCCAGAATCCATTTATTACATGGGTAACCAGAACCAAAACCGAGGAAGGTAAGGAGTACAATCAAATTCCTACAACCCATCATGGCGAAACCACCATAATTTCTCTTGGAATAACCAAGGGGCTGGACCTAGTAACACATACGCCCAACCTAGACTGACCCAACCACCTATTTTTACATAACAAGTTCAGAAAAAACCTTAAGCTGAGCCATCCAATGGCTTAGAAAACTTGTTGAAGTCATACATAGCCAAGAATGATGCCTTAATCCAAAGCCAAACAACTACATTAAAAAAACCTGGAAAACCAAATGGGCCAGCTTGCAACTGAACTCAGAAACTGACCACAAGGTGTTTTACCTATTGATACGGAGAATCTGAGGAATCCTAGGAAAAAGCATTGTAAAGCGTTGATATTGAGGAGCGGAAAGACATTAGAGCCCAACACAGTCAAAGTTGAAAAGGAGCCAGTTGATGCTCAAGACTTAAAGGAAGTTCAACAGAGTGTGGAAAATCCAGTTTCACCAGAACCTGAATTTGAAAATTTCAATAAGGAAACTTCTGAACCAGCTAATTCTAATAAACTAACAACTTCGTTAGATGCAGAATTGGCACAGAAGATAAATCAACCAGTTCTAATAAAAAAGCCTCCACCACCCTACCCTCAAAGACTTCAGAAGCAGAGGCAAGAAGTTCAATCCAAAAAGTTCCTAGACGTACTCAAGCAACTTCATATCAACATCCCGTTGGTTGAAGCACTTGAAAAAATGTTGAAATATGTCAAATTCATGAAGGATATCCTGTCAAAAAAATGAAGGCTTGGAGAATTTGAGATGGTAGCCCTAACAAGGAATGCAGTGCATGTCTCCAAAACAAACTATCCCCAAAGTTGAAGGATCCTGGATGTTTTACCATACCTTGCAACATTGGAGCAAAATATTGTGGTAAGGCACTATGTGATTTGGGTGTGAGTATCAACTTGATGCCCATGTAAATATTTAGGAAGTTGGGGATAGGTGAAGTTAGACCTACTATGGTTACACTTCAATTAGCAAATCGATCTTTAGCACATCCAGAAGGAAAAATCAATGACGTATTGGTACGTGTAAACAAATTTATTTTTCCTGTTGACTTTTTTTATTCTAGACGTTGAAGCAGACAAAGAAGTGCCAATCATCCTAGAAAGCCTTTCCTAGCAACTGTGTGCAGAAGAGCGAGCTTACTATGTGTGTTCAAGTTGATCGGGTAACATTTAATGTTTTAAGTCTATGCGATTTCCTGACACAATTGTTGATTGTTCTGTAGTGTCCAATTTAGAGGAATTAATCATGGAAAAGGAACTGTGATTGTTTCAGGTAACGCTTTAGGTAATGCTTCTACTTTGCCTGTGATTGTTTCAGTGAAATTAACTTTTGAGCGAGAAGAGAAACTCATCCTAGTATTGAAACAATTTAAGAAGGCTATCAGATGGACCACAGCCGATATTCACGACATTAGTTTGTTTGTATGCATGCATAAGATCATCCTGGAAGATGGCGAGAAAGGGACGATTGATGGACAGCGAAGACTGAAGCCCATCATGAAGAACGTAGTCAAGAAAGAAATCATCAAGTAGTTAGAGGTGGGTATAATTTACCCCATATCAGACAGTTCACGGGTAAGTCCGGTCCAGTGCGTACCAAAGAAAGGAGGTATTACGGTCATCAATAACGAGAATAACGAGTTGATATTGACTAGAACTATTACGAGATGGAGAATTTGTATTGATTATCATAAGCTGAACAAGGCGACTAGGAAAGACCACTTTCCTCTGTCATTCTTGGACCAGATGCTGGATAGACTCGCGGGGTGAGACTATTACTATTTTCTCGATGGATGCTCAGGGTATAATCAGATTACAGTAGCATCGAAAGATCAACACAAGACAACATTCACCTGCCCGTGCTGTACATTTGCATCTAGACGCATGCCATTTGGTTTATGTAATGCACCTGCTACATTTCAAAGTTGTATGATGTCAATTTTAACTGTTATGGTTGAGAAATACTTGGAAGTCTTTATGGATGATTTTTTAGTATTTAGAGATACATATGATGATTGCCTAGCCAATATAGCCAAGGTACTAAGGCGATACGAAGAAACAAACCTTGTACTCAACTAGGAAAAGTGTCATTTCATGGTACGAGAAGGTATTGTCCTAAGGCATCGGATAACGAGACATGAAATCGAAGTAGATAAAGCGAAGGTAGATGTTATTGAGAAACTCCAACCTCCAACATTTGTAAAAAGTGTTAGGAGCATTTTGGGCCACGCCGGTTTCTATCGAAGATTTATCAAGGACTTCTCCAAAATTGCTAAACCCTTATGCAAATTATTGGAGAAGGACACGACATTCAAATTTGATGAAGAGTGCTTAAAAGCTTTTAAAGATTTGAAGAGTCGATTAGTTTCGACCCCCATAATTGTCACACCAGACTGGGATTTTCCATTTGAATTGGTGAGTGACACAAGTGACTTCACGATAGGAGCTATCATGGGCCAGCGAAGGAACAAAGTTTTTCATCCCATCTACTACGTAAGTCGGACTCTCACAAGAGCTCAACTGGATTATACGATAATAGAGAAAGAGTTACTTGCTATTGTGTTTGCTTTTGAAAAGTTTCTATCTTATCTTGTAGGTACCAAAGTGGCTGTCTATATGAACCACTTGGCAATTAAGTATTTAGTTGCCAAGAAAGACGCTAAGCTAAAACTGATCCGATGGGTAATTCTACTTCAAGAGTTCGATCTAGAAATTTAAGATCAAAAGGGAGTAGAAAATCAAGTAGTAGACCACTTGTCCAGAATGGAGTCGCAAGAAGGGAATTCTCCCCTTATACCAATTCAGGAGACATTTCTTGATGAACAAAACTAAAGGTAAATCATGTCCTTAATACCTCTTGGTTTGCTGATATTGCTAACTATTTAGCTTGTGGTTTGATGCCAATTGATAAGACGTATCAAAAGAAATATTTTCTTCACGATGTAAAGTACTATTTCTAGGTAGAGCCATACTTGTTTAAAAAATGTGCAAATCAAATGATTAGGATATGTGTGGCAGAAGATGAAGTACCTAAGATTCTATATCATTGCCACTCAGCTCTAAGTGGGGGACACTTCGGTGGTACACGTACTGTGGCCAAAGTATTGCAAGCCGGATTCTTTTGGCCAACACTATTCAAAGACACATATGCTTACGTAAAAAGTTGTTATCGATGTCAAAGGGTTGGAAACGTCACCAACAGAAATGAGATGCCCCAAACAAACATCATTGAGGTAGAATTATTCGATGTTTGGGGTATTGACTTTCTCGATCATTTCCCTCCATCTTTTGGTCACAAGTATATATTGGTAGCAGTAGACTATGTGTCTAAATGGGTTGAGCTCGAGGCATATCCGAAAAATGATGCTAAGGTTGTGATGAAGTTTTTGTAGAAGCATGTATTCACAAGGTTTAGAACCCTAAGAGATATCATCAGTGATGAAGGGTCCCATTTTGTGAACAAATGGTTGAAATGGTTACTCGAAAAACATGGAGTAAAGCACAAGGTTGCCACAACTTACCATCCACAGATGAATGGGCAAGCTGAACTGGCAAACAAAGAGATCAAAGGCATACTCAAGAAGGTAGTTTTCCTGAACTGATGAGATTAGTTCAAAAGATTAGACGATGCTTTATGGGCGTACAGTTCAGCATACAAGACACCTTTGGAGATGTCACCCTATAGGTTGGTCTTTGGGAAAGCCTGTCATCTGCCCTTAGAGTTGGAGCACAAAGCTTACTGGGGGCTCTCCAACAACTGAACTTGGATCTTAAGCTTGCTAAAGAGAAACAGAGATCCAACTCAATGAGTTATAAGAATTCCGAATGTTCTCATACGAGAACGCCAAATTACTCAAGGAAAGACTTAAATGATGGCATGACAAGCACATTCAAGTTCGAGAATTTGAAGTAGGTCAGCAAGTCTTGTTATTCAATTCTAGATTAAGGCTCTTTCCAAGTAAGTTAAAATCACATTGGTTCCGTCCATTTATGATTCACCGAGTTTATCCATACGAAGTTGTCGAACTTCAAAGTAAGAGAGGTAATTTTTGAGTCAATGCTCAGTGCTTAAAACATTACTGGGGGATAAAATTGAACGAGATGAAATCTCGTTCATTTTATCAGATATTTAATTTTTTTTATTTTTAAATAAATGATTGAGGGTATATTTTCAGGATTAGTATGTTTAAATAAATTCTGTCTAGGAGATTGGAACTTAAGCGAGACCGCTTGTGACCCTGCAATCTTTCTTGGGAATTGATTTTAACATATTCTTCCGAGAAATTATTCTCTAAATGACAAAATAAATTTTATTTTCAAATAAAAGGGTCAATTTTGATCCAAGTTTCAAATTGCAACACAATTTCAAATTTTCCTTAATTCTAGGTACTTAATTGAATTATTTTCAAAATTTGGTTACTCTTTTTGTAAATATTAAAAATTAGATGTCTCTTTTTATATATAGTTTCAAAAGGCATCTAGAATAAATGTTTTTAATTTCATAAATAAGATGATAATCATTAATATATAACTATATCCATTATAATATATATTAATTATTATCAACTTTGCATAGAATTAGGATTAGTTTAAATTTGATCATATTTTTATTTAAATAAGTTTTTATTTTAAAAATTAAAAGGAAAAAATAATTTAATATACATTATATTAATTATTAATTTTTGTTAACTTTATGTAGAATTAGGACTTAGAATATTTTAATTACTAATCTGTTCTAAGAATTCTAATTAAACTCCTACTCCTTGCATTATAAATTTCACCCACCTTTTCCATTTTTTCTTCACTCATCCCTTAATAAAATCCTAACACCCACAACCCACCAAGCACCAAATCACCTATTTCCGAGCTCTCTAGCCACAACACCGCCCAACTCCACTCGGCACCCTTACCCATTCGGCCAACAGCAAATGCACAACGTGCGCGCCAGCAGCCACTCTAATACGACCTCAGCCCGAGATGTTGCTATTGAATCCATTAAGCTACCACAAGGGCCTATAACTAGGTCACGAGCTAAAAACTTTAAAGATGCTTTGGCAAGCTATGTGAATCGAGTTTGGGAGGAACAAGAAGCCGAATATATTCATCATGAAAGGAATAACCCAATAGGCGTCACTTGCAATTTAGTGCAAGTTGAATTAAAGTTTTAATAAACTCATTTTTAGTTTAATAATTTAGTTGCTAGATATTTATTCAAATCATCATTGCTTAATTAATAAGTGATTTATTGTTGAACTTTTATTTCTTTAAGTGTTTCTTTTAATTAATCTAGTTTCTAGAATTATTTATTGAAGCATGAGTTAAGTTTATTGAATTTTGCTTTTTAAATTAACTAGTTGCTGGAATAGTTAATGCTTGAGTTTAGTTCATTTATTTAAGTATTTATTTTTGATATGTTTAATTAGTGTTTAATATGCTTAATAAGTTCATTTTAATGTATTTATTGCAGGAGTTTTCTTTAGCACACAACCGTTACAATTCAAAGCTGTTACAACTTAAATGAAGTGACCTTTCAAGTGCTACTTGAATATAAAAGAAGTAGCTGTTATAATTAATACAACATTGAAGGAAGTTTTAAAGAGCATTTTATACTTTTTAAATTTTGACAGCTACCCTTTAGCTACCTGTTGTTTTTGTTCTTTTAAAAAGAATAAATTAAGCATTCAAATCTTCATAAAGGAGCTGAAATCTATTCGGCTAGCCATGGGACAACTCAAGAGTCATTTTTTCAAGTGTTCATGGACATTCATGCAGCTGAATTGAAGAGAATCCAATGAAGGAGTTATTTGTTTCAAGAATGCCAAGAGTCTTGAACTTTAAATCAACTTTTAATTAGTACATTTAGTGAATGCTTGTGACTATTTGGCTACCCTATTTTAGCACTATAAATAGATGTATTCAGATTTTGTATGTAACTTTTGGATGATTTTTGAATAAAACTCTATTCATTTGGTGAGAATTAATTTTCTCCGATTTTGTTCAAAAGCTTGTTGGTTTATCTACAAAGCTAGTGGCATCAACCCGTTCTTTGTTTTATCCCGAACTTATCACTTTATCAAGTGTGGCGTTCAAATCCTATGCCAAGGTTCCTATCTTTCTAGATAGCGGGTTGAGGTTTTGATTGAATTTTCTTTCAAATTCTTTAAATGTATAAGTGTTGGTTCTTACTTGTTTCTTGAGCCGTTATTCTTCCATCATTTTTACTATTACCAAACACATCTATTTAGCTATTTTTCTGAACCTTTGATAATATAAAACAATATTTAGCCTATTTCACCAATTATACTTGTTAGCTATTCATTTGTTCCTTGCTTCTTCGTAGACGATCGGGTGATTCTAAATACGACTGGACTCAACATCGAGGTAGATCGTATCATTTGGTATCAGAGCCAAGATAAAATGCGAAGTACGAACTTACGACAACAAGCCGGAATAGGTTTGTGAAGTGAAAAAAAGATTCGAAAAAAATTTGAAAAAAAAAATTCAAGCTGTATTTGCAAGTTTCTTATTTAAATTAGAAGTGTTAAAAAAAGAAGTGTTGGAATTATTTTTGTTTCTTTTTGTAATAATCATCTTTTCTAATCCCGATCCACAAAGATTGATTTTCTACCCCCATCTCTTTTACCTCAATGCCACACTAAACCTGAATTTTTTTTCTTTTTTGTTCAACCTACCCTATCCCTACTCATTATTCCTTTTGCTTTCCAAATTTGTGACCGACCCCTAAGCCTATGATTAAGCCTTGGCAAGTCTGCTTACAAAGTTACGAGAAAAGGAGTGGAAAAAGGCACGAGAGCATGAGCATAATAGAGAGGAGGTAAAAGCCAACATACAAGTGCAAACACGAGCGCGAGTGTTATCAATTTCTTTCTTTCCGAGTGAATATAAGGTTTGTTGTGAGGTTTCAATTATTATCTTTCTTTAGTTCCGATTTGTTTTAATTTTTTTTATGTCACAAAATTCTAATCAAAATATGGAGGAGCGACAAGAATGACAACCTATTCGAAATGTTCCGGACCTTAACCTTCAAGCCATGCTTCGAAAGATGGAGCGACTCTTTGACCGGAAGCTTGAGCCTATACAAGAAAGGTTGGACATAGTTGAAGAGAGAGCACATCGGAGAAGGACACCTCAAAGTCCTCCTAGAAATCGTGGCCGACAACAACTTAATGAAGATGATCCGTTTGATCCTAGTGAGGCTGAAAGTGACCAAGGGTCCAATGTGAGTGTTCAACGAAGGGAACAGCAGAATCATGGCCAAAGAGATCGAAGACAAGAAGATGATGATCTCAAGAATATAAAGCTCTCAATACCTCCTTCTCAAGGCAAATCTGACCCTGAGGCGTACCTAGAGTGGGAGAAAAAAATTGAATTGGTATTTGATTGCCATAACTATTTAGATAATAAGAAGGTCAAACTAGCCGTAATCGAGTTTTTTGATTATGCGATGATCTAGTGGGATCAATTCACCACTAGTCGAAGGCGCAACGGAGAAAGGCCTATTACCATCTGGGTTGAAATGAAAGCGGCAATGCGACGTCGATTCATTCCTTCGTATTATCATCGGGAACTTCATCAAAAACTCCAAAATCTTTCTCAAGGAACTAATAGTGTAGAAGATTATTACAAGGAGATAGAGGTGGCGATGATTAGTGCGGATGTACAAGAAGACCGCGAGGTAACGATGGCTCATTTTATAGCTGGACTCAATCATGATATTGCTAACGTAGTCGAACTTCAACATTATATTGAGGTGACGGACATGGTACACATGGCCATCAAAGTGGAAAAACAAATGAAGCGAAAAGGTGCTACCCGAGGTTATTCCACTAAAAATCCTTCAAGATGAGGACAAGGAGTTAGCAAAATTTTTCCATCAAACTGAGCAAAGGAGTCCACGGTGTTGCCCAAAACAAATAAGCCTTTAGCTGAATTAAGCAAAAGAAAAGCCATTGAGAGTTCGTCCAACCGTTCAAGTGATATCAAATGCTTTAAATGTTTGGGAAGAGGACATATCGCAAGTCAGTGTCCAAACCGGAACACCATGGTATTGCGTGTCGATGGTGAAATTAAAACGGTGGATGAAGAGGAAAATGAGGCTGAATTGAATTTCGACGAAGAAGAGGATTTGGAACACCCTGTTGAAAGAGAGTTTCTTGTAGTCAAACGAAGTTTAAGCCTTCAAGGAGTGGAGAGCGAGTAACAACAAGAGAATATTTTTCATTCGAGATGCCAAATCCAAGGTAAAATTTGTAGTATTATCATAGATGTTGGAAGTTGCACAAATGTGGCAAGTACTTTTATGGTGGAGAAGTTAGGACTACCAACCACCAAACATCCAAGCCCGTACAAGCTTCAGTGGCTCAACGATGGTGGTGAACTTAAAGTCGTGAAACAAGTCCTTGTTTCTTTCAAAATTGGAAAATATTCCGACGAAGTTCTATGCGATGTGGTGCCTATGCATGCGGGTCATTTTCTATTAGGATGAGCATGGTAATTCGACTGGAGAGTGGTTCGTGATGGCTATACCAATAGGTATAACTTCAAGCATTTTGGCAAGAAAGTGACACTTACACCATTAACCTCGAAGCAAGTATATGAGGACCAGCTCGAGCTCAAAACTTCTGTTGGACAAATGCAAGAAAAAGAAAAAAAGAGTGCGAGTGGAAAAGAGAAGAAAAATGAGAGAGATAGAGGTAAAATTTTAAAAGAAAGTGAAAAGGAAACAAAAGAAGAAAAAAATGGAGAAGAAAAGAAATTGAGAAAATAAGTGTGTTTGTAAGAGCGAGTAATGTTCGGAGAGCATTAACTTTGAGGCAACCTGTATTTGTACTCATGTACAAAGAAATTTTTTTGAACACTAACAAGTTACCCAAAGATCTACATTCTTCTATGTTGTCTCTTTTACAGGAATTTGAGGATGTTTTCCCGGATGAAGTGCCTAGCGGATTGCCTCCCATTCAAGGCATCGAGCACCAAATCGACCTAGTGCCTAGAGCCGTACTTCCTAATCGGCCTACTTATCGAACTACCCCGGAAGAAACCAAGGAGTTGCAAAAGCAAGTTTCTGAACTTATGGATAAGGGTTACATCCGAGAGAGTCTTAGTCCTTGCGCGGTGCCGGTTCTACTTGTGCCCAAAAAAGATGGTTCGTGGCGAATGTGTGTTGATTGTCGTGCCATCAACAAGATCACCGTCAAATATAGACATCCTATTCCTTGACTCGATGATATGCCCGATGAATTAAGTGGTGCCAAAATATTCACGAAGATCGATCTTAGGAGTGGCTACCATCAATTCCAAATGCGAGAAGGTGATGAATGGAAGACTACCTTCAAGACCAAACACGATTTGTACGAATGGTTGGTAATGCCATTTGGTCTTACAAATGCTCCTAGTACTTTTATACGATTAATGAACCATGTTTTGTGTGCTTATATTGGAAAATTTTGTGTAGTATATTTTGATGATATCTTGATATACAGCAAGTCATTGGAAGAACATGTTCAACATTTATGGATGGTTTTTGAAACGTTACGACAAGAGGTACTCTATGCCAATTTTAAAAAAGTGTTCATTCTGCACTAACAAAATTGTGTTTTTAGGTTTTGTCGTGAGTTCCAAAGGATTGGAAGTTGATCAAGAGAAAGTTCAAGCGATTCAAGAATGGCCGCGCCCGACTAGCATTAGCCAAATCTGAAGTTTTTATGGGCTGGCTAGTTTCTACCGACGTTTCGTACCTAATTTTAGTACAATTGCTGCACCATTGGGAAGTGTTATTAAGAAAAATTCAGCATTGTATTGGACAGATGAGCAAGAAAATTCATTTAATAGAATTAAACAATGTCTTGTCCAAGCACCTTTATTAGCACTTCCTAATTTTTCTAAAACCTTTGACATCGAATGTGATGCTTCAGGTGTAGGAATTGGGGTTGTTCTAACATAAGATGGAAAACTGGTGGCGTATTTCAGTGAGAAGATAAGTGGCATTGTTATCAATTATCCCTTGTAAGATAAGGAAATATATGCCTTAATTCGATCTCTTGAGACGTGGCAGCATTATTTGTGCCCGAAGGAGTTCGTGATTCACTCCGACCATGAAGCTTTAAAGTACATCAAGGGTCAACATAAGTTAAACAAACGCCATGCAAAGTGGATTGAATATCTTGAATCTTTCCCATATGTCATCAAGGATATGAAAGGTAAAGAAAATATAGTGGCTGAT
The DNA here is from genome assembly GCF_007990345.1 of Gossypium hirsutum. NCBI lineage: Eukaryota > Viridiplantae > Streptophyta > Magnoliopsida > Malvales > Malvaceae > Gossypium > Gossypium hirsutum. The sequence goes on from NC_053439.1 coordinate 26,318,476, forward strand.
GCCCTATCAAGGAGGTACACCTTATTATCTTATCTTGATTCTAAGCTATTTGGGTTTTCTTATTTGAAAGAATTGTATGTTGCTAATGATGACTTTGGTAATATTTTTGCTGCTTGTGAGAATGGATCTTTTGATAAGTTTTATAGGTACGAGGGATTCCTTTTTAAGGAAGGTAAGTTATGCATACCACAAGGCTCGATTCGATAATCGCTCACGCAAGAGGCACATAATGGAGGTCTCATGGGCCACTTTGGTATAAGTAAGACACGTGTCTGTGAGCGTTGTGTGACTTGCAAACTGGCCAAGTCCAAAATTCAACCACATGGTTTCTATATGCCGCTGCCCATACCTGAATTTCCATGGACAAATGTATCCATGGACTTTGTCCTTGGGTTACCATGAAAAATAAAGGGAAAAGACTCTATATATGTCGTAGTTGATAGATTTTTGAAAATGTCTCACTTTATTGCATGTGATAAGACTGATGATGCTATTCATGTAGCTAATCTCTTCTTTAGGAAAGTTGTTCGTTTACATGGAATTCTAAGAACGATTGTATCTGATCGTGATGCAAGGTTTTTGAGCCATTTTTGGAGATGATTGTGGGGAAAGCTTGGAACGGAGTTGTTATTTTTGAATACTTGTCATCCACAAACGGATGGACAAACGAAGGTGGTAAACCAAGTATTGAGTACTTTGTTCGTGCCATCATCCGTAAAAATTTAAAGTCGTGGGAAGAATGTTTACCTCACATCAAATTTGCTTACAATCATTCTTTCCACTCTGCTACTAAGTTTTCTCCTTTTGAAGTAGTTTATGGCTTTAATCCATTAACTCTTCTTGATTTATTGCCATTGCCTAACGATCAATTTGTACATGTAGATGCCAAGAAAAAGGCCGAATACATCAAGGAGCTCCATCAAAAAGTGCGAGCTAACATTGAAGCCCGAACCGAAAGCTATGTTCAAAGAGTGAACAAAGGAAGAAAATGAGTTATTTTCGAACCGAGTAATTGGGTCTGGGTTCATATGAGGAAAGAACGATTTCCAGCCCAACGACGATCTAAACTATTACCACGAGGAGATGGTCCATTCCAAGTTATTGAAATGATCAATGAAAATTCATATCGACTTGACTTACCGGGTGAATATAACATTAGTGCAAGTTTTAATGTTGCTGATTTGTCTCCTTTTGATACAAGTTCCGACTTGAAGACAAGTCGCCTTCAAGAGGGGGGAATGATACGACCTCAGCCCGGGATGTTGCTATTGAATCCATTAAGCTACCACAAGGGCTTATAACTAGGTCAGGAGCTAAAAACTTTAAAGATGCTTTGGCAAGCTATGTGGATCGAGTTTGGGAGGAACAAGAAGCGGAATCTATTCATCATGAAAGGAATAACGCAATAGGAATCACTTGCAATTTATTGCAAGTTGAACTAAAATTTTAATAAACTAAATTTTAGTTTAATAATTAAGTTGTTGGATATCTATTGAACTCATCTTTTCTTAATTAATAAGTGATTTATTGTTGAACTTTTATTTATTTAAGTGTTGCTTTTAATTAATCTAGTTTCTAGAATTATTTATTGAAGCATGAGTTAAGTTTATTTAATTTTGCTTCTTAAATTAACTAGTTGCTAGAATAGTTACTGCATGAGTTTAGTTCATTTATTTAAGTTAAGTATTTATTTTTGATATGTTTAATTAGTGTTTAATATGCTTAATAAGTTCATTTTAATGTTTTTATTGCAGGAGTTTTCTTTAGCACAAAACCATTACAATCTAAAGTTGTTACAACTTAAATGAAGTGACCTTTCAAGTGCTATTTGAATATAAAAGAAGTAGCTTTTACAAAAGGGGTTTAATACAACATTGAAGGAAGTTTTAAAGAGCATTTTATACTCTTTAAATTTCGACAGTAAACCTTTACCTACCTGCTGTTTTTGTTCTTTTAAAAAGAATAAATTTAACATTCAAATCTTCATAAAGGAGCTGATGTCTATTCAGCTAGCCATGAGACAGCTCAAAAGTCATCTTTTCAAGCTTTCATGGACATTCATTCAGCTGAATTGAAGAGAATTCAATGAAGGAGTTATTTGTTTCAAGAATTCCAAGAGTCATAAACTTTAAATCAACTTTTAATTAGTACATTAAGTGAATGCTTGTGACTGTTTGGCTACCCTATTTTAGCACTATAAATAGGTGCATTCAGATTTTGTATGTAACTTTTGGATGATTTTTGAATAAAACTCTGTTCATTTGGTGAGAATTACTTTTCTCCGATTTTTTTCAAAGGCTTGTTTGCTTATCTACACCCCACCATCAAGACACCCTACAACCATCCCCAAACCAACCCCTTTTGCTTTAGATTTATTTTCTTTGGGTCCTTAAATTTTTTACAAAGGTGGTAAGACAAATTTTGCTCCTAAAATTTCAATTTTATTTAATTATTTAAAATTTAAAATTTAAAATTATTGAATTATTAATATTTCATACTAATTAAAATTTTGAGAAAGAAATTGTTCTATCTTATAATCAGGTTAATCATGCCTCGTAAAAGAACTCATGCCTCTACCTAAATTGACGAATCACAAAACAAATTCCATTGTGAAGAAGATAAAGCGAGATACGAAAGCATTTTCAAGAATCAATAGATGCACCCAGAAAAATGCTTTACGCTGATTATATTGGTTTCATGGCACGCATTTGATAAATTGCTGAAGCTCTCAATTGGGAGTTGTTCTGTGAGAAAAGACCTAGTGTGGATGAGGAATTAGTTCATGAATTTTATGTGAATTTAATATCAAGCGAATTGACGAAACTTTCTGTTCACAGAATTCAGGGACCAATAACCTCTAACGCTATTAATGAATTCTTTAAATTACCTAATTTCGAAAACGATGAATGTCTTCCTTGATGAGCAATATTGAGTCTAAAAATCTGCAAGAAATTCTTAAGGAACTTACAGTTCCAAGTTCTAAGTGGACTGTGTCAAAGCAACGAATTCATACTTGTTGCATAGAATATTTAACACCACTAGCGAAGGAATGGTTCTACTTCATTTGACTTATCCTTATGCCCATTTCACATGGGACTACAGTTTCATTAGAACGAATGGTCTTATTATACTCGATTTTAACTGGAAAGACCATTGATGTGGGAAAAATCATCCTAAGAGAAATGCGAAATTGTGCCGCTAGACGTTCTGGCCCAGCTTACTTTCCCTTTACGATAATAATTTTGTGCTACAAAGCTAAAATTCTTGCAAATGTAAAGAAGACAGGTTATAGCTAGGGCACAATCACAGATTGGGACCTCTACCGAATAGTTGGAGACTCTGTTCTACAACAACAAGTTGAAGAGAGCGAGGGTCCCGAAGAAGAAGAAGAAGAAGATCCCATAGAGATCAAACCAATACAGTCAGCTGAAGTCCCTAATAAGGGAGAACCAATAGAACTAGTAACCGAACCTGACGTCACAACTTCAATGTTCAGAACTCAATCGCGTCGCCCAGATCTTTGAGTTGAGCTATCAAATTTTATGGACATACTGCAACTTATGATGTGGTAGCAACAAGTTTACTACAGAAAAATGGCTCGACAGACACTACTAGAAGCAAAAAACCAAGAAGCAATTTTGAAGCATCAAGGTGAAATAATTTCTCAGCATAAGACGGTCCAAATTATATGTATTAATTCATAATATAAGTAATTTTAATTTAAATCGAATTTAATTTTGGTTAAATAAATTACTATTAATTAATTATGAAAAGTGGTCCAGTTGAGCTAAACCAAGAAAATCGATCCAACCGAGCACTGAGTAGCCCAAAATCGTCCCACATGCTGACCTAATCAGCTTGTTTGGCTGATTACTTTGCTTACAAAATGGCCCTTGAAGAATCCTTCAAATTGCATTCAAACCCCTCCACTATTTGTGCCTTTCTAGATTGCCCCTACCTTAAAATAGCAAGTTTGAAACCTTCAAACTTACCACATGTGTGGCCAGCCATGGGGGGACTCTATGGCTGCTGATTTTTGCTAATTTTTGCAGTCATCCCAACCTATAAATACCCCCCTTTGCTGCTTACTTCAAACACATCTCAACCCTTCTCAGCTCTTCACTTCTCTCTCATTTTTCTCTCTTCATTCCCTTCCATTGTTCTTCATATTCTTCCCATATTCCCTTGCCGATTTCACCTCTTAAAAAAGAGTCAGTCAACCACTATTTCGAGAAGCATTCAAGGGTTCGTAAAAGCCTCAATTCAATAAGAACAAGTGGAGAATGAGGAGTGGAGCAAACTAGCCAAGCCATGTAGAAAACATAGGATTTGATTCTTGTTCCCTATCATTTTAATTTTTTTGTTGTTATGATGAACATGCCTATGAATATTTGTGATGTTCATATATTTAATTTAATTAATATGGCTTAACTTTAATTTGTGTTAGGTTGATTGCACTTCGTCTACTTGAGTTATTAAAATTGTGTTTGTGTTGTTAGAGGCCTCGGTAACATGTTTGATTAAGTAAATCCATGACTAAGTTATTCTTGCATTACAATTTTAAGGTAACTAATGAATTAATTATTTAATCAGATTGAAATTGTAATTAATTGACACAGTACTTAATCAGTGCATGTTTAATCATCTAAGGTAGTTGAGGATTAAATTAGCAACGGTATCTAACGATACATTAGCCTTGCATAACTTGCAAGATTATTGTGATTAAACTGTTTCAAGGTAGAAATACATTGTTACCTCATGTAATCTTTTGTGCTCTTATGAGATTGAATTAATTGTTTGAATTGGCATAGAGATATGTACAAGAGATTATTTTAATTTCATAATTATGTATATGCATTTACACATTTTCTTATTAAAATTTGTTTAATCAGTTGAATTAAAATAGAGATATAGTCAAGAGATAAATGGATTTTGGTAGAAAAGTATGTTCATAAGTTAGCAAATTACAGAGTTGCTGTGAATTTATTCATAACAACATAAACATGAGTTTAATAATTCTAAGTTAAGAAATATAATTAATCTAGCACAATTATGTCATCTTGATTAAAATCATCTTTTGAAATCGTGCATTGGAACTTTTATTTTACTTAGTTAAAAATCTTAGTTTTTAATCACCTTCTCAAATCAAAATATTTTTCTTCACAAAACTGTTTTTAAATTGCATTCATAAATAATTCTTTTCACAGTCCCCGTGAGTATGATAACTCGACAATTACTTGTCACTTTATTACTTGTTGCAATTGTGTACACATACACATTTCTTTCGTTCCACCTACATAATGGGAGCAATATCCTAGGCCATTTGATTGAGTGAGACTAGAAATGCATGGCCGTGCTCGAATAAGTTGATATGAGATATCATACTTATCTATGTTTCATAGTCTACTTAGGATATCAAGAAACATTAGATGGGTTATGCAAGTGTGGCTATTCCATGACTTGTGTCCATTGTAGATATAAAGGACAAATGGATTTAATACATAAAGGGTTCATCACAGAGAGGTTATGTCAAATAATGACTTCTTGTAACTTAGGTAGTAATGATGTATTGCTAGATGTCATTCATTGTTTGTAATATTAAAATCATTCTAGTATTACTACTAACGTTACAAGAACCTATAGGGTCACACCCTATGTTTGAAACGAACAAAATCCAAACATAGTTGGTATTGAGTGTAGCTGTCACATAAATTAAATTGATTATAGAATTAATTCAATTGGGCAGTTAAATATCGATGGAATTATATGTTCAAGTATGTTGTACACATAATAAAAATATGGTTAAATTAATATATGAATTTGATTCGTATAAATTTTAACTAAAAATAATTTATTAAAATCATTGTTATAATTATTGTAATTATAATTTAGGATCAAATATTATTATAATTACTGGAATTGTAGTTTTTTTGGTCAAACATTATTATAATTATGGTAATTATATTTATTATATTCGGTTAATTATTTTTATTTGATTCATATAAAAAATATCAATTATTCCCGAATTAGGAAATATAGGGTTTTTAGGAAAAACCTTATATACCCGAAAAAAGTGCGTGAGGTTTAGCAGTCGTTAAGAGATTTTTCTCTCTCCGAAAAGTTTTTGAGAGTGCTTACCATTTGTTGTCACACCAGGTGGATTACGTAGAGGCTGAAACTTTTCGTAGCGGCTTGGAATCGACATACAATAGCATAATCTATTTCTTTGATTTTTCAGACGACTAAAGGTAATCGTTCATACCCTTTTCACCTCGATTCATTCCTTGCACATGGATCCCTGGATGTGATCGCTGGATTTATTTTTTCGCTATGCCATGGTGTGTACCGGTGATCCTACACTTTTCCCCTAGCAAAATCTGTTTAGGTCAAAGCCATCTCTTTTCTCACTTGGTGCCATCTTCAAGCAACAAAATGACCTTACGCCTCAGTAGGTGAAAGAGGTTCTCCTCTCATTCTTTTCTTCAAATACTAAATTATCTGCTCATTCAATACTGGTGAGGTTTTCCCACGACTTATTAATGGAATACGGGCTTATGAGTCCGGCCCTCCAAGAAGCTTACGAACCAAATAGTGCTAAAGTAGCACGCTTGGAGGAAGCTGTAAAAACTGGTGAACAATCTTTGGCTAAGCTACGCCAAAGTCATCAAGGTGTTGTGAGCTAGATCAAGGACATCAACTCCTGGATCGAAGCTCAGAAAGCTAAGTATAAGGATACCCAAACCAAATGCATACAGTTGAGGAGGAAAACGGTTTACTGAAGGATAGAGAGTCCTCCTGGGAGGAGAAACTTAAAGCCCAAGATCGACATCATTTAACAAAGTTGGAAGGTCTATACCAATCTAGTGAAGAAGCTTTAAAAATATACAATGAGGATACAAGGAAGAATTTGACAAAGGCCTTGCCTAAACTAAGGTCTAATCGGGTCCTCCACGCCCAGGTGGTTGCGGGGCCTCTAAATCTGAGCCAGGTAGGCTTTAACTATCTCTAGAAGGTTTTTGCTGAGTCATTGAACTTTAAGCTTTACAACCTCGAGGGCAAGGACTGGGTTCTAGAGGAAGTGGAAACAATCAGTTAACTACTTTATTCCTACTGAACCAGAAGTAGAGGATAAGGAAAATGACTTAGAAAGTTCGATAGATCTAGACCAGGTCCCTGGAGAGTGGCCCACAATTGAAGAAGTCCCCACCGAACGAACTGAGCAACCTATTGAGGGAGGGAATTGAGAATTTTTCTACTTTTTTTTGTAATTAAATTCCTTCGTTCCTATTGTACGAACCTTCCTACCTTTTTAATGAAGTTATTACTTTCCTTCTCATCTGTCTCACATACCTTAATATAAATAATATACAAAAGTATCCGCCATAGACAAAAGTCTTTAACTTGTAAGAAGGACTAAGCCAGGATCTGTGTATTACGCATACAGGGTTGAATCTCACTTAACTTCTACAGGATCGACTAAACCCGAATCATCGAATTCAGATATCAGGTGTTACAACACATGAACACTTAGCAAAATTTTTACAACCAGCATATAACCATTTTAAAACATACTTCTTATTATTTTACTAACTATCTTAAGAATAAAAGATTAAATAAAGAAAATATCTAAGAATACATTTAATTTTCAAAAATAGGATAAGACATTACAACCTAAAACTTTGCTAAAGGCAGACTCATCATGGTGTAGTGTACTAAGCGTCAAGCTCCTACGATACCCTTCGTATGCATAAAGAAGCAACTCGTACTGCTACCTTGGTCAATCCTGGCTTGGTCCCATTTGGTGTACCCTATCTTAAAGTGGAGCCTGCAACATAAATAAACACTTGTAAGTTCAAAAAAACTTAGCGAGTTTTAACCCATATTACATTGAAGCATTTGATGCAGAATAAGGTGGATGAATGTGGAAGAGGATCGTAAAGTTTGTTCAAGTCACGAATTTGATTAAGGGCTTTATACATTCGGAAAGAAACTTGGATTTTAACACAACTTGAAACAAAATCAAACCCAAGTCAAATAAAAAAACTAAAATAAATAACTAAGATAAATAAATACAACAATAAATCAAATATTTGAACAGTAAAGAAGAAAATAAAGAAAATGGATGAAAAAGATAGAATGTGATATATAGAAGTCCTAAGAAGCCTTGGAAACACGAAGAATCCACAACACCTTTCAAGCGACTCTAATTTCCCATCTAAGAAAGAAAACTTGGCAAGAAAAAGTTTGAAGATGATTCCCATAATTTGAAAAGATTGTTAAAACTCTTCTAAAAGAAACTCAAGAACAATTCTTGAAAAGAAAAACTCAAAGAGAATTTATTAACTCAAAAGAGAAGTTGAATAATAATGAATTGAATGATTTGTGTACAATGCAAAGGCGTATAGGCTAGCTAAATAAAACTCTTAAGTATACTAGAACTCTAATTAATCTAATTAAGAAGTAGTTTTAAACTAAACTTTCTTATTGACATAAAACTCCTAAATAGCTTAAACTATTTAATAATTATCAAAAATTCCAAATAATATAATCATAAAATAATAAAAGCTGATAAATACAATATTGGAGTGAAAAGATCCAATCTTACTGTAGCAAAATACTGACTTGAAGGAGTTAAAAAGATCCTTGAGCAGATGTTCTATTCTGACGAGGATAAATTGGGTTGTACAATGTCCTTACTCGATAATGAAGCTCATCGTTGGTGGAATACAGTTAAGAGAGGTACCACAGTAGACTAGTTGACTTGGGATTACTTTCTCGAGGTGTTTAAAAGGAAGTTTATGAGTGAGTAGTACATGGAAGCCCGTAAGTGCGAGTTTTTGAACTTGGTTCAAGGTAATTTGTCTGTGGCTGACTATGAGTCGGAGTTTGTACAACTTAGTCAGTATGCTCATAAGATGGTTCTTTCTAAAAAGGATCGATACAAGAGGTTTCGATTTGGCCTTAATCGAGAGATCTAGGTTTATCTTGTTGCTCAAAGTACTGAGTTTTTTGATGAGTTGGTTAAAAATGTCAAAGTTGTAGTAGAAACTTTGGTAGAGCCGTCGTGTTCTGTAATGACTGAATCGGGAAAGAGAGCTTTCGATGGTGCATCTAGGAGACCCCCAAAGAGAGGATGTGATACTTAGAGTTCAACTAGAGGTTTTAGACGCAGGTTTCGACCAAGTCAGTATAAGAAGTAGAGTAGTGTTCTGGTTAGTACTGGTGGATCGTTAAGTGGTTATGGATGGCCGCTTTCTGTGCATTACGAGCGTAGGTATCCTAAAGTGTGTCATAAACTGACTGGTGGATGTTTTAAGTGTGACTCCAAGGAACCCTTGTTGAGAGACAGTCCAAACAGAGTTGAGGTTTCGCAGACTCAGAGTTCTACACCTGCATCTATGCCTACTAAAGGTTGTGGCCATGGTAGAGGTAATGGGAGATCGATTGGGCAGCGAGTCGTTGTTCATACTCTTGCTACCTAGGTTGAGTCTGAAGGTGCAGCTCAGGTTTATAATGTTAGGGAAACGCAGGATTAGGATTCGACCAACATTATTACAGGTACTTTCACTTTACGGTCTATTTCATTATTCTCTTTGGTTGATTCTAGTTCTATGCATTCGTATATCCTGAGTGAATTGGTGGTGCAAGTCTCAATGCCTAATTTCAGACCCATGGATGAGATGGGCTCGCATTACCTCAAGGCCCAACAATAATGTCAAAGGCCAAGCAAATCAAACCAAGATTCAATCAAATAAAAGATTCGAGGACAAATCTTTTTGAGGAAAGGGGGAACAATACGATCACGAATGGGGTGAAATTTATTAAATTTCATTCCCCGAAGCTACTAATTTTTAGGCTTGGGAAATCAGTAGGCTTGCGATGACTTTTTGGATGGGAAATTGGAATTTTAAGGTTGAGATGTCCTCAATGAGTTCAAATATTTATCTCTTATCTTTGAAAAACACTTTGAATCACTCAATTTTGAGTTCGAGAGCTCATGTTATGACCGTTTTAGTGAAGACTATGCAAGTAGAATTTTTGGACGGGATTATGACAGAAATTACGAGTTTTGGGCTTTTAATTCAAGTTTAAATCATATTAGGTTCGGGTTTTGGGCTTAATTTTATTATAAATAAGCCCAATATTGTATTTATCAGCTCTTATTATTTTATTATTTTATTATTCAAAATTTTTAATAATTATTAAGTAGTTTAAGTTATTTAGGAGTTTTATGTCAGCAAGAAAGTTTAGTTTAAAACTACTTCTTGTTTAGATTAATTAGAGTTCTAGTATACTTAGGAGTTTTCTTTAGATTTATTTAGCTAGGCTATATATAGGCCTTTGCATTGTACACAAATGAGACAATTGATTATTATTCAAATTCTCTTTTGAGTTTTTCTTTTCAACAATTGTTCTTGAGTTTCTTTTAGAAGAGTTTTAACAATCTTTTAGATTGTGGAGATCATCTTCAAACTTTTTCTTGCCAAGGTTTCTATCTTGGAGGGGAAATTAGAGCCACTTGAAAGAGGTTTTGGATTCTTCATGTTTCTAAGGCTTCTTAGGACTTCTACATATCACGTTCTATATTTTACATCTATCTTCTTTATTTTTTTCTTTATTGTTCAAATATTTGATTTAGTATTCCATTTATTTATCTTAGTTATTTATTTATTTTTATTTGTTTAACTTGGCTTTGATTGTGTTTCAGGTTGTGTCAAAACCTAAATTTCTTTCTGAATGTCTAGAGTCCTAATTCAAATCTGCGACTTGAACAAACTTTACGATCCACTTCCGCATTCATCTGCACTCATTTGTATCATTTTTCTTGTAGGTTAGGGATTCCTATAGAGACTATTGGTTTGAGTATAACTATTATTATTTCTTTCGGTGATAGTGTTGTGTTGATTCAAGTGTATCGTAGGTGTCCCCCTATGATTCAAGGGCACGTCTTTTCTGTAGACCTTATGGAATTGTCTTTTTATGGTTTTAATGTAATTCTCGGTATGGACTAGTTAACTGAGCATAAGGGTAAGGTGGATTTTGAAATGAATCAAATTACTTTACGGAATAGTGATGGGTTGGAAATTGTAGTTGTTGAAAAAAAACTTGAATTTTTTTAATGTGGTTTCGACTATTAAGACTGAAAAGATGATAGGGAAAGCTTGTGAAGCCTATCTAGCTTATGTGATGAACTCAGTTAGCAAGGAATTGAGAGTTCAGGATATTCATACTGTTAAGGATTTTCCTAACGTATTTCCAGAAGAATTACCTAGTTTTCCATCAAAATTTGAATTAGAGTTCAGTATTGAGCTTTTTTTTAATACTAGACCGATGTCTATTATGCCCTATCGTATGACTCTAAAAGAGTTCAACGATTTAAAGATTTGGTTGCAAGAGTTGCTTGACAGAGGTTTCATTCAATCGAGTGTATCTCTATGGGGTGCACCGATTTTGTTTTGTAAAAAAAAGAATGTTATGTTGTGGTTGTGTATCGACTATATATAGTTGAATAAGTTGAACATCAAGAATAACTATCCTTTTCCTGAAATTGATGATTTATTTGATCAATTCATAAGAGCAACGGTGTTTTCAAAGATTGACTTAAGATCAGGGTATTAACAGTATGGGCATTATGAGTTTTTGTTCATTACATGTGGTTTAACTAATGCCCCGACCACGTTTATGGATTTGATGAAACGTGTTTTCCATTCATACATTGATCAATTTGTGGTTGTCTTCATAGACAACATCTTGGTGTATTCTCATTCTGAGGAGGATCATGATGCACATATGAGGATTGTTTTACAGATTTTGAGGGAAAAGTAGCTGTATGAAAAGTTGAGTAAGTGCGAATTCTGGATGAAAAAGGTAACGTTCTTAGGCCATGTTGTATCGGCAAAAGGAATTCAAGTGGATTTGAAGAAAATTGAAGCGATCTTAAAGTAGAAACTGCCAATGAGTGTTACTGAGCTTCGAAGTTTCTTGGGTTCGGTTGGCTTTTATTGTAGGTTCGTTGAAGGGTTTTTCCTTATTGTTGCACCCTTAACAAAACTACTTAAGAAGAACGCAGTGTTTGAATGGACTAACGAAAGGTAGAAAAGTTTTGAACAGCTTAAGGCAGGATTGACTGAGGCACCTGTGTTAATTCAACCGATGCCTAGAAAAGATTTTGTGGTTTACAGTGACACTTCGTACTTGTAACTCGGTTGTGTGTTAATGCAAAAAGGTGAGGTTGTGGCTTATGCCTCGAGACAGTTGAAGACGCATGAGCATAATTATCCAACTCACGACTTAAAATTAGTTGTTATGGAATTCATGCTTAAGATTTGGCGCCATCACTTGTACGGTGAGAGATGTGTTACCTATACAGATCGCAAAAGCCGTAAGTACCTACTCATTAAAAAGAAGATGAATTTAAGGCAAAGGTAATGGATTGAGCTTTTAAAGGATTATGACTATGTGATAGAATATCATCCTGGCAAGGCTAATACAGTTGTGGACACTTGGAGTAGAAATTCGATGACGAATTTGAGAGCTATGTTTGCACGCTCTAGTATAACCAATGATGGTGGATTGTTTGCTGAACTTCAAGTGAATCCAACTTTGTCTCAGCAAATTAAGGAGAAACAGTGTTAGATGAGGAATTGTGAAAGAGGATTCAATAAGTTGAACAAGGTATAAAGGGAAATTTTGATGTTGATGTAGAGGGTATACTGAATTTTTGAGAAAGCTTGTGTGTATCACAGGACATGGATTTGACACATATTATTCTTAGTAAGGCGACAATGATAAAATGTATCGTGATCTCCGAGAGATATATTGGTGGTCTAGGTTGTTGCAAGAGATTTATTGATGGTCTTGAATGGAAATGGGAAAGGATCACCATGGACTTCATCTCATGGTTTGCCTTTGACCCCGACGAAGAAAGATTCAATGTGGGTAATAGTTGATCAGTTTTCAAAGAGTGGGCATTTATTGGCTGTGCGTGCTAATTATTTTTTGTAGAGTTGTCGGAATTGTATATTGGTAAAATTGTACATCTTCATGGAGTTCCAGTTTCTATTATTTTAGATAGGGATCCGTGTTTTACTTCTAGGTTCTAGAAGAGTTTGCAAAAGGCTTTAGGGTCGAAGGTTAGTTTCAGTACAGCTTATCACATCTAGACTGATGGTCAGTTAGAAAGGGTAATACAACTTTTAAAGGATATGTTGCATAGTTGTGTGATCAAGGTCAGTGGTAGTTGGTTACAATATTTGCCCTTAGCAGAATTTGCCTACAACAATAGTTTACAGATGAGTATTTGAATGACACTGTTTAAAGGATTGTTGGTAGGAAATGTAGGACTCCTTTGTGTTAGATGATATTGGATGAAAAGCGGGTTGTTGGACCGAATTTGGTCTGAGAGACTGAAGAGAAAGTGAAATTAATTTGCGAGAGGTTGAAAGTAGCATTAGATAGGTAAAAATCTTATGCAAATTTGAAATATCATGATATCAAGTTTCAAGTCGATGATAAGGTGTTCTTGAAAGTTTCACCTTGGAAGAAGGTTTTGAGGTTTAATAGAATGGTTAAATTGAGTCCGAGATATATTAGACCCTATGAAGTTGTGGAGAGGATTGGTTCGGTAGCTTATTGACTCAAGTTGTCACTAGAGCTTAAGTGAATCCATGACGTTTTCCATGAGTCCATGTTACAGAAGTATCGCTTAGACCCATCACACATCGTGCCAATAGATGAGATTGAAGTTCGACTTGATCTCACTTATGAGGAAGAGCCGATTGAGATCTTGGCTCACGAAGAGAAGATTTTGCAGAATAAGAAATGTTTATGGTGTAACCACAAAGTAGAGGAGGCTTTTGGGAAGCCAAAGATACGATGAAATGAAAATATCCTTATTTGTTTAGTTTGGGTAAATTTCAAGGATGATTTTTTTAGAAGGGAGAGTTGTCACATCTCAAAATTGGGTGTAGAAGTTTTGAGGCTAATTTTGGAATTTTGGCTCAAGACAAATTCAAAAATTTAGAAATGTGGTAACCCCAAAATGTCTTCATCTATGGCTTTTGGAAAACTAAGTCAATTTTTGAAAATATTGTGCAAAAGACTTTTCAATTTAAAAAAGAGGATTGTTTTGTAAAAGGGTTTAATTTAAGAACAGCTTTAAAGCAATTACACCACGTTTTAAAATCATCCCATTTTCCCCTTTTTCACCCTACTTTTGACGTGAAAGAAAAAAAAACCCTTCACCCTTTGTGTCGTCCATTAGAGAGAAAAATCACAAAATTTCATCCTTCAATTTTGATCTCCATTACTCTTATCTTTTTGGTTTGCATCATCTTCTAAACATTAAACCTCCCTAGAATTTCAAAAAGAGCATTAAGAACACCGTTAATTTTACTATACTTATGGGTTTTCTTGGATTTACACCAATCGTTTATTTTTCCCTCAATTAAGGTAACATTTTGTTTTCATAATAGTTTTTGATGTAATCTAGCCATTTAAATTGATTTTTAAGCTGTTGAATCAAATCTTAGGTGTAAAAGTCGAAATTTAGGTCGTAAATGGTGAAATCTAGTATTTTAAATGAAATAACCGTTTCAAAGTATTTTTCAACTTTCTTGATGTGATTAGAAGGTTTTTAGACTCTCTTTAAAGTTTTTTTAAAAAATTCGAAGGTTTTGTTGAGTTTTTGTTAAAAATTGGCCATGTATGTCAAATTTTTGGGACCATGAATCGGAGCCATTTAGGGTGGTTTGAAGGTGGAGAACTATTCTTAGATGAGTAATTGGATGTTTAGAATTAATTTTAGGTAAAGGTAAAGAGTAAACATTATGATATTTGAGTTTCGATTTTGCTAGTAGAAATTTCAGTTCCAAGAGGAACTAACCTTATACCTATGTTTTTGCTTGTTGAGATGCGATTATAGTTATTAATTAATTGTGTTTGTTGTTTGATTTACTTTGGTGAAGCTTCGGAATCGTTAGGACCTTCTTCGAGTAAGGCGAAAGGCAAGGAGAAGCTAGTTTAAGCTTTCGACAAATAAGCAAAAATGGGAACGGTGAGTGTTTTGGAATCATTGTTTGTAGACACGATTCATAGTGTTAAATGGGAGCTTAAGAGTAGCCTAAACATTTATCCTAAGTTCTGAGTGTAAGATTTCTTATTCCTCTCATTTATTTTGTAAAAATTGTTACTATGTGATGTGAATTGAGTAATATGATGTGTAATGCGATATGTGATATATGTGGTGTAAACTCTTGTGAAATGCTTAAATTGTGAGCATGCTAGACATGCCAAGTGATAGTGATGATGTTGTGTTAATAAGGTAAATGTGCAGTGAAAGTGTGTAGAAAACGGTAAGTAAATATGCGTTTTATTGTGGATACTTTGGCCTTGTGACGTTTTGAAATTGTAGGATATAGTTGGCATGCCATAGGATTTTGTGAGTACTCACCCTTGTGTTGTGCTTTTGGGGCATTGAGGCTTGAGACAATTTGGAGAGGTAAGGGAATGTGACCTAAGCTCCATTCATCGAGATATGTTGGTGTGTTGGAGAGTGTTAGCTTGATGCTACACTTTTAGGATATGTTTGACTCTTCGAGTTACTGGCGTGTTGGAGGTCCGTATATCCAATGTGTAGTGATAGAGCTCACTTTTATGTTTCATAGTCTCAAGTAGCCAATTTATCGATTGATGAATTATGTGTGAAATGTGATGCATGTATAACTATGTGAATACAAAGTTAGATGTGTTAGCAATTGTTACATAAATTGTTAGTTTGACATTGTAGTTAAGTGCGGATGTAGTTTTACTATGGTTGCTTTCACTTAACGCATGATATTATGTTTATTGGTGGTTTTTCTGATCGTTCACTGACCTTGTTAAAGTTCACACTCTTTTCTAAACCATTTCAGATAATTAGCTTTTCCGATGTGAGCGGTGGAGTTCCAAGGAAGTAATTCAAGTTAGACTTTAGTATTTAAGTAGGTGATATTATTATTCTTTGAACATTGAAAATAAAGGCAATGTGGTTAGAACTTTGGCTAGTTATTATTATGTTCTTGATGGTTTAGTATGATTGTGAGCTTCTATAATTTTTGCTTGGATATTATTATTTTAATTGTTAGTACCATGATTTGGAATGATAAGGTAAAGATGTTGCGTTGGACTATGTATTGAGTAAATCTGGTGCTTGAAGTTGTGATGATTAATGCATGTTAGTATAGAAATATGTTGAGCGTGTTTTATACTCTGTTTTTTTGTGTTTTTTTTTGCGAATTTAACTAGAGGTATCGATACTCAAGACATAACTATCGATACCTTGGTGTTAAATTGTATTTTTGTGATGTCAGTAGCTTAATTTGGTATGGATTCACAATCCTAAGTATCGATACTCGGGGTGAAAATATCAATACCCTTGCCCATGTATCGATAAAATGCTTTTGTTTAAAATTTGACAGAATGCTAGTTTGGTATCGATTTTCTTGCTAGTATCCATACTTATCTTCCAAAATATCGATACTTGCGACTGAGTATCGATACCTATGTTATAAATTTTATTAAATGGTTCTTAAGCATGCTTTAAATTGTTTCTAGGGTTGATTAAGGTATGTTAAGTTGTTTTTAATGTTGCCTGGGGTTTTCTAGACTTAAAACTTCTATAAATGTTTGGATGTGGTGATCGTTGCATGTAATTGAGACTGTGTGAATATGTATGAGTTGCAACGTCTGGTATAGGGTGTTATAAATCATGCATAAATTAACATCCATGAGTCAAGTTAGAGACTCACCTGAAACTCTCCTTTAGTGTAGCTCGAGTTTCCAAATCTGATCATCCTTCCCGAGCCAGTAGTAGCAACTACTTAAAAGAATATAGGATTACAATTAAAACCCCATTTACAAACAATTTACAATTATATCAATTACATGCAGCCTCCATACAACGCCCCCTAATTACTCCGTACTGAATTTATGCTTCTTAACATATTTACTCTTTCAAAATCATAACATGCAGAGCTATCGAACTTACCAAGAGGTTGAAACATCCACAGATTAACCCAAAAACCTTAGCTTCCAGTTTAATTAAGAAGAAAAAGATATTTAGGTTTAAGTGGAAGAACTAGAGTGTGGAACAGAAGGAAGAAAAACCATCTAAATGTTCCCTTCTTACCATATATATACTCAGTTTCTCTTAGTGGATCTTGAAAAGTGTCAAATCTAAACAAAAATTTGTCCTTTAAATGCCCTATAAGAATTGGAAAAAAATATAAAAGAGAACCAGATGCATATGTTGTTTGGCCTGTCAATCCCTTTTTTAAAGAGAATCAGATGCAGATGTTGTTTGACCAGTCAATCCATTTTTTGAATCTCAACCAATCATGTTATTCAACCCACTTTGCAAAGTATTCGAGCAAACCGATGTACCATACCTTTGGCGGTAACTCTCATAAGGCGTGTTCTTCATTTGTTGTATTCTTCCTTCAATTGAAGAGTACATCCAGATGGAATCTTTAGATACTGATGTGATCCGGCCCGGGTTAATTGAGTCGTTTCACGTAATTGCCCGATCGTCGACGAGGAATAGTTGAGTTATCGAAAATAGGATGAAATAAGGCTAAAGATACGGAAGCTTTCAAATGGTTTTAAAGGTTGGCTAAGGTGATGGTAAATTTATAAGGGTAGTAGGCTCGATTTAAGGATAAAAATAAGAAAAATGGAAGTTGATAAATGAAGGCTCGGTTTTGTAAAAAGATATTATAGTTGGGTAAAATCTAGGATAGTCGGTGGAATGGATAAATGAGCTTAAACACCAGAAACGATTCAACACTAAAAAGTGTCACCCCGATTTCTATTCGGTTCAAGGTGGGATTGCGAAATTGTAGAAGGGTTGAACGCCACACCAAAGCAAGGTGATAAGTTCAAAAGAGAACGATAGACGCCACTAGCACGCTAGATAAGTCAGATCGAAACTCGTACGAATTTAGAGAGGAGAAAACTCACTCTTTGAACAAAGTTCATTCAAATGATCAAAAGTCAAAAGTCCTTTACAAAATGTGATAACAGACTATTTATAGCCTACATTTGATAGCCTAATGGACATAGCTTAATGACTAAGTGATGTGGCTATTAATGAGTTAAATTAAACTAGAGAGATGAACTTTAAAGGCATGTCCATATTCGGCTGAATGGAACATCAATGGACACCTTCTTGATTAAGCAAACATAGCTCTTGAATGTAGATGAATGAATGGCAGCCCATCAGCCTTGTCTAGGTTCGGCTATAGCATTAATGTACTAGCCAATAAGTGTCTCTTGGCCGAACAACCACCTTGAAGGCCAAAGATTCATTGCATAAATTAATGTAGCTAGACATCCATGCATTTTCCCATTTGTTGAATCTTGCTGTCCATGCATCTTCAATTGGCTCTTAAATTGCTGTTCACGCATGGTGCCTGCACCCAAACAAATACAGCTTGGAAAACACAAATAGCAGCACAACAATTTATTTGCTGTCCATGCGTGTACACTCATCAACTCTCCCTCATATAATTGCTGTCCAAACACAAGGCTGCACAATTAATTCTAGAGATTTTAATGAGCTCAAGACACAATAAATTTCGGCAGCAACCACTTCTTTTAATGCCGTCTATGTTCCTGCAGACAACAATTAAATTCGGTCATTGAATATTAAATGTCTGGTTATTAAAATCAGCATCTTAAGACAAATTAAATGGCAGCCACTTAGTAAAAAAACATACTCATAAATTCGGCAGCATCAGGACACATTAAATTAAAAAAAAGTAAAACACATTAATTTAACATTTAAACACACATAATTTAATTCGGCCAGACACATTAAACAACAGCATTAAATTCGTCCAAAGTACACAATAACCTGCACATTAAATTCGTCTGGAAAATTAATTGAAACATGAATTAAATTTGTCTTAAATTTAGACACACTTAATTAACTATTAGACATCTATTTAATAGGTAATAAACTAAGACACATTAAAAAAATGTCCAGATTTTTAAACAAATTAATTAACTTATTTAATTAACTAATCAGCAACTTATTTATTCCATCAACTAAATGCAAACTTAATTAAATAAATTGCATTCTAGCTCAATAAGCTAGAATCCGCCCGAATTGAGCTGGAACGAGCTTGTGAGAATGACGAGCCTCGCTTGTGAGCCGAGCCAAGGAATGTTTCTGGGGCGGGGTCGTATCAGATACTTCCACGAGAAGATACTTTATGTGTCAAACTGTAGTTTGCTAGAAGCCTGTAAAATGGAAGACTATGCTACCATAGTGTGCCAAAACAGGTAACATTCACATCTATTCACCTTCTTCTCGAATCCATCGAATTTAAGGTGTGACATGATCAACATGGGACATCCTAAATTCACTTATTGAACTTTCAAATTCAATTTGACATAGCTCCCAAATGGTTCGTTAAAGTGGAAAAGCCTGTTGTCAATTATGATGCCCAAACCGTCCACTAAGGGAAAAAAGAGCCCAACTCAACCAAAGGAGTCCAACTATCCATAAAAGTATTTAATTTAGCCACCCAAGACTTGTTAAATAACACAAATCAACCACAAAATTTTCCCATGTGATCGTTCAACTCCCTTCCCCATTTCAAGGTGTCTTTCCACGAATCAAGCATGAACTAGCTATATTTCGCAAAGTCATCCACCCCCTTTTTCTTAACACAAGGGGTTAGCAATTGATGTGAGCTCATAAATGATTTAAAATTACAAGTCACTCAATTTTCACACCGATTCCAAATAGGTACTTGTTACTAAAGAAATAAAAATAAGAATCTCAAAAACAAAGGCTTGTACGAGAAAAGAACCAACGTTAAAGAATGCGACCTATTTTCTAGACAACAAACAATTGAAACAAGAATTAGAATCAAACAAACTTCGACTTGTTGTTTATGAAAAAAACAAGAATCGAAGGTATAAGAAATGAAAAAGAACGCCACAAAGCAAAGAGCCTTGATAAATTTAGTTTATGTGTTCTAAAGAACTCAAGAGAAAAATCTCACAATATGCAAATTTATTCATCATAAACCAAAGTACAAACTGAGCAATTATTTATAGTCTGCTCTTAGGCATATGAACAGCCACTATCAAACATGAAATTGAATGTCTTAACTATGCATGAATGCATGGAGCACACGAATAGTTACAAAACTCCCATATTGAGTGTTGGCAATTAAAGGTGGTCACATAAAATAAATGTGAACCCTTTGATAATACTTCTACAAAATTCGGCCAATGAATGCTAGTGTCTTTAAATCTCCCCTCCATTGAATACGTCTATTCAAGGTTGGAATTCTAATAGTCATGAAGTTGCTAAAAAGTCACTTGTTTTCCAAAGTTCATGTTCAGCTTCCATGTTGAATGCTCCATTAAATTCATCCATTAAATCACCATTGAATGGTTGTGTTTCTTTTGTCTTCCCTCCATTGAATTATGGTTTGAAGATGAAAAGTCTTCAACAAAAGTAACCTACAAAAGTAACATAAATAGAGCTTCAATGCATAATTAAACAAACAAATGCATAGTCGAAATGAATGCAACAAAAAACAAACAATCAATGAAGCATAAATCAAACAACTTTATTTATGAATGCAACAAAACAATCAATGAAGCATAATTAAAACACCACTTTATTTATGAATGCAACATAACAATAAATGAAGCATAAATAAAACAACTCTATTTATGAATGCAACAAAACAATCAATGAAGCATAAATAAAGCAACTTTATTTATGAACGTAAAAAAAAACAATCAATGAAGTATAAATAAAACAACTTTATTTATGAATGCAAGTATGCTTTAAAATGCTTATTGAAAAATGTATAAAACATTCCAAAGTTGATGTTCCTTATTTAATTCAGATTGAAATATAGAGTGTACCAATTCAGCCCAAATGGTTTGTATGAAAACATTGAGCGCCTCTTTAAGCTTTCTAGCCCTCGCCCTCGTAATCGATCCCATAGGTATGTGCAATGCATCTCCAAGTATTGGAACCTTCACGTTTGGAAGAAAGGTCGTTCTCATGCTCACATCATCCCCTCCTTTTTTGAATGGATTTGTCCTCAAATTAGAATCTGCATAGAATGGAGATAAATCAGAAACATTAAAACTCGCACTAACATTGTACTCACCTGGGAGATCTATCTTATAAGAGTTATTGTTAACTTTCTCCACAACTCGAAAAAGACCATATCCTCTTGGAAGGATTTTAAATTTTTGTTGGGCAGAAAACCGTTCTTTTCGCATGTGTACCCAAACCAAATCTTTGGGTCCAAATACAACTTTCTTTCATCCTTTGTTAGCATGTTCCATGTACTACTCCGTCCTCTTTTCAATATTATCTCGAACCTTCTTATGAAGTTGTCTAACAAATTTAGCCTTTCTCTTACCATCTAAATTGACAAATTCATTAGTAGGCAAAGAAATTAAATCCAAAGGTGTAACAGGATTAAAACCATACACTATCTCAAAAGGAGAAAAACCAGTGGCAAAATGCACACTTTGGTTGTATACAAATTCAACATGTGGTAAACACTCTTCCCACGTCTTTAAATTTCGTTAAATGATAGGTCAAAGTTGTGTTGACAATGTACGGTTTACAACTTCGGTTTGTACATCAGATTGGGGATGACATGTAGTGGAGAACAAAATTTTAGTGCCTAGCTTACCCCATAATGTCTTCCAAAAGTAGCTCAAAAACTTGGTATCTCGATCAAACACAATACTTTTTGGAATCTCATGTAACCTGACAATTTCCTTGAAAAATAAATTAGCAATATACTTAGCATTATCATTTTTGGACAAAGTATAAAATGAGCCATTTTAGAAAAATGATCCACCACAACAAAAATGGAATCTTTCCCAATACTAGACCTTGGCAAACCTAACACGAAATCCATTGAAATATCTATCCAAGGTTCCATGGGTAAAGGAAATGGGGTGAACAAACCATGGGGATTTACTGGCGAATTAGGCCTTTTGCAAATTATACAATTTTGATAAAGACGTTCAACATCTTGTCTCATATGTGGCCAAAAAAATGTTCATGCAAAACATCTAGAGTTTTTGCAACTCCAAAATGTCCCATTAAGCCTTCTCCGTGGGCTTCTTTTACAAGTAGCTCTCGAACAGAACTCTTTGGTAAAAAAAAGCTTATTTTCTTGAAAAAAAATCCATCATGCTTGAAAAATTTACCAAAAGCTTCCTTTTCACAAGCTGCAAAAACATTTCCAAAATCAAAGTCATGTTCATACAAATCTTTCATGTGCTCAAATCCAAGCAATTTAGCATCCAAAGTAGTAAGCAATACATATCGTTGAGATAATGCATCAGCAACTACATTTTCCTTACCTTTCTTGTATTTAATGACATAAGGAAAAGTTTCAATAAATTCTACCCATTTGGCATGTCTTTGTTGAGTTTGTGTTGGCTCTTCAAGTGCTTAAGGGATTCATGATCGGTGTGAATCACAAATTCTTTCAGCCAAAGATATTGCTGCTAAGTCTCTAAGGCTCTAACCAAAGCATATAATTCCTTATCGTACATAGGGTAGTTCAATGTGGCTCCACCCAAATTTTCTCTAAAATACGCAATTGATCGTCCTTCTTGCATAAAAACTGTTCCAATACCGTTTTCTAATGTATCACATTCTATTTCAAAAGTTTTAGCAAAATTAGGTAAGGCAAGCAACGGTGCATTAATCAGTTTTTCCTTAAGAAAATTAAAAGATTTTTCCTGTGGCTCTTCCCACTTAATCCCACAGTTTTCTTAATAATTCCAGTTAAAGGAGCGGCTATACTATTAAAATCTTTAACAAACCTGCAGTAGAAGCTAGCAAGTCCATGAAAGTTTCTAACATTACTTATGCTCATAGGTGTTGGCCAATCGTTGATTGCACTAACCTTTTCATTATCCACTTCAATTCCTTTTGAACTCACGATGAAACCTAAAAGAATATTTATTAAAATCCCCAAACAATTTCTTTTTTCGAAGCACTTCCAAAACAAGTTTCAAGTGATTAACATGATCTTTGAAACACTTGTTGTAAATTAATATATCATCAAAGTAGGCTATACAAAACCTACCAATGAATGCTCGCAATACATGATTCATAAGGCTCATAAACCTGCTGGCTGCATTGGTTAAGCCAAACAGTATTGCGAACCATTCATACGAACCATGTTTTGTCTTGAAAGCACTTTTCCATTCATCACCTGCTTGCATTCGAATTTGGTGATATCCACTTCTAAGATCAATTTTGGTAAAAATGCTGGACCCCTGTAGCTCATCGAGCATGTCATGTAATCAAAGTATAGGGTGTCGATACTTTACCGTGATCTTATTTACAGCACAAAAATCAATACACATTCACCAAGTTTCATCCTGGATTTGGAACTAACAAAATAGGAACAACGGATGGGCTTAAACTTTCTAGCACATACCTATTTCCATAAGCTCGCGAATTTGCCGTTGTAACTCTTTGGTCTTCTCCAGGTTACTTCGATAAGCAGGTTGATTCGGAATTGTGGCTCCCGAAATAAAGTCAATTTGGTGTTCAATTCCCCTTTGTAAAAAAGTACAAGTAGTGACTGGTAAGACAAAACAGCTTTCTCAACCTCTCTATTTTTTGCATAAAATTTCAGTTTATTTTTTCCTTTACTTTCTTTTCTTACCACAACCTCTTTTTCTTGCTCTTTTATTTTTTTTTCTTTTCCCTCATGCTCTTTTTCTTTTCCCTCATGCTCTTTTTCTTTTTCTTTTTTTTATGCATTCTCTCATGATTTTCTCTTTTTTTTTAAATGTTACCTCAATCTCTTTTTTTTGTTTTTCCACTCTCTTCCTTCAAACGTATTTGATCTTCATACACTTGTTTGGGTGTCATGGGTACTAGTGTGATGAGTTTTCCATTGACGTTGAAAGAATAGAGGTTGGTGAATCCATTGTGGATAACTTTCTGATCATATTCCCATAGGTGTCCAAGTAAGATGTTGCCCGCATGCATGGGAACAACGTCACATAATACCTCATATTTGTACCATCCGATGGTAAAAGACAACTTCACTTGTTTTACCACCTTGATCTTACCTTCATCATTCAACCATTGCAGCTGGTATAGTTGTAAATGTTTAGTTGTGGGCAATCCAAGTTTTTCCACTGAAGTCGAGCTTGCTACATTCGTGCATCTACCACCATCAATAATCATGCTCCACACTTTTCCAATGGCATGGCAGCGGGTGTGGAATATGTTCTCCCTTTGCTGCACCTCTTCTTTAGCTTGTGTGCTTAATGCACGTTTTGTTAAAAGTAGCTTACATTCAATCGGATACTCGACTTTACTCTCATCTTCCATTAGTGTCATGCCATCATCTGTTTCTCTCAAAATTTTGAATCTCTCCATTTTCCTTGAGAATCATAACATTTCAATTTGGGTAGCTGGCAATGTGCCCTTTTCCCAAGCACTTAAAACTTTTGATATCTTGAGAATGACTACTAGAAGCCTCACGTCCCTTTTGTTGGAACTTTGGTTCCACGTTCAGGATGAACCCAAATGGTGTATCACCCTAGTAGAACCTTTTCTTTTGAGTTGCCTTTCCACCTTTATGGCCATGTGAACCATGTCGGTTAATTCAACATAATGTTGCAACTCAACAACATTGGCAATCTCTCAGTTTAATCCAGTTAAGAACCCTGCCATTTTATCCTCTTGATCCTCCTCGACATTGGCACGAATTATCACAATTTCCATCTCTTTGTGATAGTCCTCCACACTCTTGTTCCCTTGGGTAAAATTTTGAAGCTTTCAATAAAGATCCCTTTGGTAACGGTTTACAATGAACCTCCGTCTCATTATGGCTTTCAGTTTGACTCATGTCTCCACCATATGCGCTCTATTTCTTCTGGACATGATTAGTTGGTCCCGCCAAATTATAGCATAATCGGTGAATTCAATGGTTGCCAACTTTACCATTTTCAATTCTGAATAGCTGTGACAATCAAACACCAATTCAATCTTCTTCTTCCCCTCAATATATACTTCAGGGGATTTTCTCCCTTAGAGCGACGGAATGTTCAATTTGATAGATCCAAGGTCACCATCAACCCGTGTAACACCCCGAACCCGAGACCGACACCGGAGTCGAACACGAGATGTTAACAGACTTTAAACCCTTTATAAAAATATTTCTCAGACACTGCCAATCTGCGTACTAGTCGCTTTAAAAATCATATCTTGAGTTTCACAACTCGAAAATCAGTTTTGTGATTTTTCCCTGAAACTAGACTCATATTCCCATCTACATATTTTTTTCTAGAATTTTTGGTCTGGCCAATTAGTACAGTTTATTAGTCAAAGTCTCCCATGTTACAGGGATCGACTACACTGACCTTTGCGCATTACGACCTGGATATCTCCCTCCACAGAGCTTCAATACTGATGTCGTTTGTTTCTATAGAAACTAGAGTCAGAGAGGAATCTATCCATATATGGTATGACTCCTAATTGTCTCTGGTTAATTTATAATGAATTTCCAAAATCGGAACAGGGAATCCAGAAACCGTTCTGGCCCTATCTCACGAGAACCTGAATATCTCTTAACATACTGTCCATATGATCTTTTCGTTACTTCTATATGAAAATAGACTCATCGAGCTTCGAATACATAATTTATTCATCAATTAATTCCACTCCTACTATTTTTAGTGATTTTTCAATCTTACATCACTGCTGCTGCCAGCATCTGTTACGAAAGCAACTATACCGATTTCGTGATTTCTCCTTGATCTAACTAGTAATTCACCATACATATCACAAATTATGATCATGACTAGCCATGCCAAAGGCTAATCATTGTCAAACATCCCCCTACTACACTATTGCCATATCATGAATTTTAACACCAAAATAATCAACCATGACATATGGCATAAAAAGGTCGAATTATCAAGATTTACGACCTAACGTTATGAAACCAAACCCAACCGAACATTTATGCCATTTTCGCATGGCTAAAAGTTTACATACCAAAGTTCAAACACAACATAATAGCCTATACATGCCGAAATGTTCTCCTAAGCCGACTAAGAAGAAAGTACCAAAACTTGCTAGCCGGTGTGGTGACTTCGACGACGGCACGATCACGCAAAAAGAGACGAGTCCAAGAAACCTAGAATAGGTGACAAGGAAACGCCGAGTGAGTATATAACTCAGTAAGTCATAAGCAATGCACTACCATCCTTTAATAACATTATCACAATAGGAAATAAGATGGAACGAGGCTAGTTACTCCATCCATACCGAACCATGCCATAGTTCCTCAGACCCATCGGTTCAATCTCATACCAAATCATGCATTCACATTCCATATACTCATCAATAGGATATTTGAGGCATTTTCATACATCATTTTATTTTCGTTACAATCATACAACTAAACGGCCTTTCACCTATTCCACAATAAATCTTATGTACGTGACTTCAATTATAATTGTCACATAGGTTTCAACTTACCAAGCTCAACTCCAATTATAAACATAGCGCCTATTGGCCATGAACTCAAGGTACTTACCCGATCCGCTGTCCGTGATCGACTTAATAATGTCGCACACTTAGTGTCCATAATGATTCAAACGTATATATTAAGTCCGCACACTCAGTGCTATATAATCAACTCGCACACTTAGTGCTATATAATCAAACTCGCACACTTAGTGCTACATAATCAAACTCGCACACTTAGTGCTACATAATCAAATTCGCACACTTAGTGCTACATAATCAAGCTCGCACACTTAGTGCTACATAATCAAGCTCGCACACTTAGTGCTGTACAATTTAAACCCGCACACTTAGCGCCAATCTCATGATCATAAATGTTTATACCTGCATTCTTAGTGCCGAGGTCAACAACTCAATACATCTCACCTCTTTTCTCTTCATTCAACACTTTCATCACCACATACATACATGTATATAAATTTATCATTCCATTCAGCATGATTACATAGACATTATGTCTATTTAGATCAATACAAAATATATGCTTGATGACTTACTTTGTGTTGGGTAAGACGGTTCCAACTCGGTTACTCGATGATCTTTTCTTTGCCCTTGCTTGCCTCTCCACCTTTAGCTTCTCGAGCTAAATCGATAAATTAACTAGTTTAACCATCTTGCTAAACATTCATACTTCAATTACACATGCATGTGTATGTTTGTATATTCGGCAATGACAATGGTAATTTAGAAAACCTTAATTTAACTTATAATTGTTCATAACACATTTAAAGCATCCACTCCATTCCATCATTTTAAAGCACATACATTACTCAATATTATCCAAATTCACATTCGGCATTTTCACAAACACACATGCCGATTTCATTCACTCATCTCTAATGTTAATTAAGAAATGCCGAATGTCACCAACTAAATGGCATACACACACACCCACATGCATAAAAGTCATCCACACCTCCTATAGCTCATTCGGCCTTCACCTTTGCTAGTTTTCCCCATTTTTTTGTCGGTTATATATACATAGTCCTAAGGTAATATCACGAATGGGCTTACATATATATGTATATATACATATAGCCGAATATGCAAAGCTTAAACCCAACATCACATAAGCTCCTAAGTGATGGCCGAATATGCATATCTATATATATTCATCAACTATACTATTACTTTTAATTTATCTAATCACACAATTTCATCTAAGTTTAGCATGTAACACAATCATCACCCTTATTAATCTCTTATAGCCGAAAACCATACTTACCCCCAAAATCGAAATTTCAACATGGTTTACAAAAATCACTTGATAACTCACTCAATATTAACTAAAATTTCAAAAGTTAGTACAAACTTCCTTACCTTAATAGTGACTTAAGATGACCGATTGCTCATGTTACCAACAATATTCAAGATTTGAACATGGGCTAACTAAGGGACTTAGTAACTAGCTTATTACATTCAACAATTTCCAAAAGCTACCATGCATTACATACCTTATTCAAGACTAGAAGGAGTGGCCGAATGTTTTACTTCCCCTTCCCCCTTCTTCTTAGCATTTTCGGCCAAGGATGATAAAAGATGAACAATTTTTTTTTCTTTCTTCTTTAGATTCGGCTAGCAAGAACATGAATGATGATCCCCTTTTTTTTTTTTTTCCTTTCATCATTCTTTTTTTTTCCATTTCTTTATTACTAACTTTTTATTTTGTTATTCATCCCATGATGCACCAACAAAACATGTCTATGACATGTTTTGCCCATCACACCTTGTCCACCTTATTTGTCATGGCCGGCCACTATAAAAAGGGGGGGAAATTTCACATGCAAGTCCTCCCCTTTTTCCATATGCACTAATAGGTCCTTACGCATTGACCTATCACATTTTAAAATTTTCTCGCATAAGTCCTATTGACTAAATTCACATGCAATCGACTAAATCGAAGCTTGAAATTTTCACACATTCATAATTACATATTCTAGACAATAATTATCACATTCAAACATTTCGGTGACTCAGTTTAGCGGTCCCGAAACCACTTCCCGACTAGGGTCAATTTTGGGCTGTTACAACTCTCCCCCACTTAAGAAATTTTCGTCCCCGAAAATCTTACCGGTAAATAGGTTTGGGTATCGTTCTTTCATCGAGCTCTCGGTTTCCCAAGTAGCTACTTCGATCCCATGTTTGAGCCATAACACCTTCACTAACGGAACCCTTTTGTTTCGCAACTCCTTCACTTCACGAGCTAGGATACGTATCGGTTCTTCTTCATAACTCATATCGGTTTGAATTTCAACCTCTGATGGGCTAATTATATGCGATGGATCAGATCGATAGCGTCGAAGCATCGAAACATGAAAGACGTCGTGAATCTTTTCAAGCTCAGGGGGCAAAATCAATCTATACGCAACTGGACCAACACGTTCGGAGATCTCGTACGGCCCAATGAATCTCGGGCTCAACTTGCCCTTACGGCCAAACCTGAGTACCTTTTTCCAAGGCGAAACTTTAAGGAACACTTTATCTCCCACCTGATATTCAATGTCCTTTCGTTTCAAGTCCGCATACGATTTCTGACGATCTGTGGCTGCCTTCAGACTTTCACGGATTACCTTTACTTTCTGTTCGGCATCT
The DNA here is from genome assembly GCF_007990345.1 of Gossypium hirsutum. Classification (NCBI taxonomy): domain Eukaryota; kingdom Viridiplantae; phylum Streptophyta; class Magnoliopsida; order Malvales; family Malvaceae; genus Gossypium; species Gossypium hirsutum. Next base: position 26,347,673 of record NC_053439.1, read on the forward strand.
TTAATCAAATCAACTCCGAAAATTTTACTTTCACCGAGCTCGGTCCAAAACAATGGTGTACGGCATTTACGACCGTACAAAGCCTCGTAAGGTGCCATCTTAATACTTGATTGAAAACTATTGTTGTAAGCGAATTCCATCAAAGGTACATACTGTTCCCATGAACCACTAAACTCAAGGATGCAGCATCTCAGCATATCCTCGAGTATCTGAATTATCCGCTCGGATTGACCATCGGTTTGGGGATGAAAAGCGGTGCTAAAATGCAGCTTGGTACCCAAAGCTTCTTGCAATTTCTTCCAAAATCGCGAGGTGAATCTCTGATCTCTATCCGACACGATAGAAATAGGTACTCCATGTAATCTCACAATCTGAGAAACATACAATTCGGCTAGTTTATCCAATGAAAAATCCGTACGCACGGGGATAAAGTGAGCCGACTTAGTCAGTCTATCAACAACAACCCAAATCGCATCCTTCTTACTTGTTGACAATGGTAGTCCGGACACAAAGTCCATTGTGACTCGTCCCATTTCCACTCGGGTATCATGATCGGCTGAAGTAATCCTGAAGGCACTTGATGTTCCGCTTTCACTTGTTGACATATTAAACATCTCGAAACAAAGTCGGAGATGTCCCGTTTCATACCATGCCACCAAAACCGTCGTTTCAAATCGTTGTACATTTTCGTACTCCCCGGGTGAATTGACATTCTGCTACAATGAGCTTCGTTCAGAATCATCGAAATGAGTTCTGAATTTCTTGGAACACACAACCGACTTCTGAACCTCAAACAATCGTCATCATCAATTTGAAATTCGGATTCCATATTCGGAATACATTCAGCCCGTTTTGCAACCAATTCATCGTCGACTTTCTGAGCTTCACTAATTTGATGAATCAATGATGGTTTGGCCTTTAATTCAGCTACTAACACATTGTCGGGTAGAACAGACAAGTGCACATTCATCGCTCGTAAAGCAAACAGCGATTTTCGGCTTAAGGCGTCCGCAACCACATTAGCCTTTCCCGGGTGGTAGTCAATGACAAGCTCGTAATCCTTCAACAACTCAAGCCAACGTCTTTGTCGCAGATTTAAGTCTCTTTGAATCATCAAATATTTGAGACTTTTGTGATCCGAAAATACATGGCACTTTTCGCCAAACAAATAATGTCAACATATTTTCAAAGCAAATACGATGGCGGCTAGCTCGAGATCATGGGTTGGATAATTTCTCTCGTGTGGCTTCAATTGTCTCGACGCATAGGCCACAACTCGACCTTCTTGCATTAATACGCAACCCAACCCGAGTAGGGATGCGTCACTATAAATGACAAACTCTTTGCCTGATTCGGGTTGCACTAAAATTGGAGCTTCAGTCAAATAAGTTTTTAGTTGATCAAAACTTTTCTGACATTTCTCCGTCCATTCGAACTTAATATCCTTTTGAAGTAGCTTCGTCATTGGTGTGGCTATCATCGAGAAACCTTTTACAAATCGTCGGTAATAACCGGCGAGCCCCAGGAAGCTCCAAACTTCGGTAATATTTCTTGGAGGCTTCCAGTTAAGTATGGCTGAAATTTTGCTCGGGTCAACTCGAATACCCGATGCGGATACCACATGACCCAAGAAGCTAACCTCTCTTAACCAGAACTCACACTTACTGAACTTAGCATATAACTTCTTATCCCGCAAAACTTGCAACACTAATCTCAAGTGTTCAGCATGTTCGATCTCATCTCTTGAATAGACCAAGATGTCATCAATGAACACAACTACGAACCGATCCAAATATGGTCTGAAGATCCGATTCATCAAATCCATAAATACCACAGGGGCATTAGTGAGCCCAAACGGCATCACTAAGAACTCGTAGTGACCGTACCTCGTTCTGAAAGTAGTTTTGGGTATGTCCGAATCTCGAATTCGCAACTGATAATAGCCCGATCTCAAATCTATTTTTGAGAACACTGAGGCTCCCTTCAGTTGGTCGAACAAATCATCGATGCGCGGCAACGGATATTTGTTCTTTATCGTCACTTTATTCAGTTGACGATAGTCAATGCACAACCTCATGGTTCCGTCCTTCTTTTTCACGAACAATACTGGTGCACCCCAAGGTGAGAAACTTGGTCGAGCAAAACCTCTATCCGTCAATTCTTGCAACTGAGATTTTAACTCTTTTAACTCGGTTGGTGCCATACGATACGGAGCTATCGAAATCGGCGTAGTCCCAGGTACAAGCTCAATACCAAACTCTACCTCCCGAACAGGTGGTAAACCCGGTAATTCTTCAGGAAAAACATCCGGGTATTCACAAACCACCGGCACAAATTCGGGTTTCTTTTCTAACTCTTTGTCATCAAGTACATACGCAAGGTATGCTTCGCACCCTTTTCTTACATATTTCTGGGCCAACATTGCTGATATTACAGCTGGCAACCCCCTTAAGTCCGTAGACTCAATTCGAATTATCTCGTTATTTGCGCACCTCAAATCAATAGTCTTGCTTTTGCAATTCACAACCGCATCATGCGCGGTCAACCAATCCAAACCAAGAATAACGTCAAATTCGTCAAACGGCAAAAGCATCAAATCGGCCGGAAGACAGGATTCTCGGATTTTTAGAGGGCATCTCTTACACACTTTATCAACAAGTACGCATTGACCCAAAGGGTTTGACACTCGAATTACGAACTCAGCAGACTCAACAGGTAGAGTCTTATTGGATGCTAAGGTTTCGCATACATATGAATGAGTAGAGCCAGGGTCAATCAATGCAATCACATTAGTATCAAAGAGAGTGAAGGTACAAGTGATGACGTCAGGGGAGGATGCCTCCTCTCGTGCGCGAATGGCATATGCTCTAGCAGGAGTACGGTTCTCGGCTCGAACAGCCGTATCAGAGGTCCCTCTCTGACTACCACCCCTACCTCCTAAAATTCTCGGTGGTCTACCTCTAGTTGTCACTCTACTAGGTCTTGCACCTTGAATCTTATTCTTCTCATCAAGCTCCGTGCAATCTCTAATGAAGTGGTCCTTCGAACCGCATCCGTAACAAGCCCTGTTAATAGACTTACCCCAACATTCACCTATGTGTCGTCTTCCGCATTGGGGACATTCAGGTTTCTCTTGACGATTATTGCCCACACTAGCTACCGAAGTAGCTCGGGAGTCCGTCGATGGCCTTGCTCTGATAGAAATTCCCGCAGTCGTCCTCGACTTATTAGTGTCCTCCCTGAACTTCTTTACGGCTGAGAACGGAGCTTTACCCGTCGATCTTTTACGATAGTCTCTAGCTTCAAATTCAGCCTTCTTCTTCTCCCTTCCAAGTTCTTCCGCCTTGCAGGCTCGTTCGACTAGTGTTACGAATTCTTTTATTTCCAAAATACCCATTAGTAGCTTTAAATCTTCATTCAATCCTTCTTCGAATCTTTTGCACATAGCAACCTCATCAGCTACACACTCCCGGGCATACCTACTGAGTCTTACGAATTCATGTTCGTATTCAGATACTGTCATACGGCCTTGCTTGAGTTCCAAGAATTCCTTACGCTTTTGATCAATGAACCGTTGACTAATATATTTCTTTCGAAATTCCGTCTGAAAGAAGTCCCAAGTTACTCGTTCGTTTGGGACTATGGAAATCAGGGTCCTCCACCAATAGTAGGCTGAGTCCCGCAACAAGGATATAGCACACTTTAGACATTCATCGGGTGTGCATGACAGTTCATCAAACACCCGAATGGTGTTATCAAGCCAGAACTCGGCCCTTTCAGCATCATCAGTAACTATGGCCCTGAACTCCTCAGCCCCGCGCTTCCTAATCAAGTCTACAGGTGGCTTACTCAGCCTCACAGGATCAGTAACTGATGGCATTACTGGCTCCGGGGGTGGATTATTCAAATTCGGGAATTGTTGGACAGCCGGATTGGTTCAAGCATACTGCGCGACCCACTCATTCATCATGGTAAAGAAGGCTTGTTTAGCCCCCTCACCTTGATTATTCGCAGATGACTGAGGTTCAACAGGCAGTGCCCCTTGTGCAAGAGCAGCCGCTACACTTTCAATGTCATCCGCCAAGGTTCTCTCTACACCGGGATCCATTTACTAATCAAAACATAAATTTTAACCGTCAGAAGTCATCACACAGTTAAACATTAACATTCGGCATGTATAGCTAGACTCATACGTGCTATGGTAGTCCTAGAACCGACTAAACCATAGCTCTGATACCAATCAAATGTAACACCCCGAACCCGAGACCGACACCGGAGTCGAACACGAGATGTTAACAGACTTTAAACCCTTTATAAAAATATTTCTCAGACACTGCCAATCTGCATACTAGTCGCTTTAAAAATCATATCTTGAGTTTCACAACTCGAAAATCAGTTTCGTGATTTTTCCCTGAAACTAGACTCATATTCCCATCTACATATTTTTTTCTAGAATTTTTGGTCGGGCCAATTAGTACAGTTTATTAGTCAAAGTCTCCCATGTTACAGGGATCGACTACACTGCCCTTTGCGCATTACGACCTGGATATCTCCCTGCACAGAGCTTCAATACTGATGTCGTTTGTTTCTATAGAAACTAGACTCAGAGAGGAATCTATCCATATATGGTATGACTCCTAATTGTCTCTGGTTAATTTATAATGAATTTCCAAAATCGGAACAGGGAATCCAGAAACCGTTCTGGCCCTGTCTCACGAGAACCTGAATATCTCTTAACATACTGTCCATATGATCTTTTCGTTACTTCTATATGAAAATAGACTCATCGCGATTCGAATACATAATTTATTCATCAATTAATTCCACTCCTACTATTTTTAGTGATTTTTCAATCTCACATCACTGCTGCTGCCAGCATCTGTTACGAAAGCAACTATACCCATTTCGTGATTTCTCCTTGATCTAACTAGTAATTCACCATACATATCACAAATTATGATCATGACTAGCCATGCCAAAGGCTAATCATTGTCAAACATCCCCCTACTACACTATTGCCATATCATGAATTTTAACACCAAAATAATCAACCATGACATATGGCATAAAAAGGTCGAATTATCAAGATTTACGACCTAACGTTATGAACCAAACCCAACCGAACATTTATGCCATTTTCGCATGGCTAAAAGTTTACATACCAAAGTTCAAACACAACATAATAGCCTATACATGCCGAAATGTTCTCCTAAGCCGACTAAGAAGAAAGTACCAAAACTTGCTAGCCGGTGTGATGACTTCGACGACGGTACGATCACGCAAAAAGAGACGAGTCCAAGAAACCTAGAATAGGTGACAAGGAAACGCCGAGTGAGTATATAACTCAGTAAGTCATAAGCAATGCACTACCATCCTTTAATAACATTATCACAATAGGAAATAAGATGGAACGAGGCTAGTTACTCCATCCATACCGAACCATGCCATAGTTCCTCAGACCCATCGGTTCAATCTCATACCAAATCATGCATTCACATTCCATATACTCATCAATAGGATATTTGAGGCATTTTCATACATCATTTTATTTTCGTTACAATCATACAACTAAACGGCCTTTCACCTATTCCACAATAAATCTTATGTACGTGACTTCAATTATAATTGTCACATAGGTTTCAACTTACCAAGCTCAACTCCAATTATAAACATAGCGCCTATTGGCCATGAACTCAAGGTACTTACCCGATCCGCTGTCCGTGATCGACTTAATAATGTCGCACACTTAGTGTCCATAATGATTCAAATGTATATATTAAGTCCGCACACTCAGTGCTATATAATCAACTCGCACACTTAGTGCTATATAATCAAACTCGCACACTTAGTGCTACATAATCAAACTCACACACTTAGTGCTACATAATCAAATTCGCACACTTAGTGCTACATAATCAAGCCGCACACTTAGTGCTACATAATCAAGCTCGCACACTTAGTGCTGTACAATTAAACCCGCACACTTAGCGTCAATCTCATGATCATAAATGTTTATACCTGCACTCTTAGTGCCGAGGTCAACAACTCAATACATCTCACCTCTTTCTCTTCATTCAACACTTTCATCACCAATACATACATGTATATAAATTTATCATTCCATTCAGCATGATACATAGACATTAGTCTATTTAGATCAATACAAAATATATGCTTGATGACTTACTTTGTGTTGGGTAAACGGTTCCAACTCGGTTACTCGATGATCTTTTCTTGCCCTTGCTTGCCTCTCCACCTTAGCTTCTCGAGCTAAATCGATAAATTAACTAGTTAACCATCTTGCTAACATTCATACTTCAATTACACATGCATGTGTATGTTTGTATATTCAGCAATGACAATGGTAATTAGCAAACCTTAATTTAACTTATAATTGTTCATAACACATTTAAAGCATCCACTCCATTCCATCATTTTAAAGCACATACATTACTCAATATTATCCAAATTCACATTCGGCATTTTCACAAACACACATGCCGATTTCATTCACTCATCTCTAATGTTAATTAAGAAATGCCGAATGTCACCAACTAAATGGCATACACACACACCCACATGCATAAAAGTCATCCACACCTCCTATAGCTCATTCGGCCTTCACCTTTGCTAGTTTCCCCATTTTTTTGTCGGTTATATATACATAGTCCTAAGGTAATATCACGAATGGGCTTACATATATATGTATATATACATATAGCCGAATATGCAAAGCTTAAACCCAACATCACATAAGCTCCTAAGTGATGGCCGAATATGCATATCTATATATATTCATCAACTATACTATTACTTTTAATTTATCTAATCACACAATTCATCTAAGTTTAGCATGTAACACAATCATCACCCTTATTAATCTCTTATAGCCAAAAACCATACTTACCCCCAAAATCGAAATTTCAACATGGTTTACAAAAATCACTTGATAACTCACTCAATATTAACTAAAATTCAAAAGTTAGTACAAACTTCCTTACCTTAATAGTGACTTAAGATGACCGATTGCTCATGTTACAACAAATTCAAGATTTGAACATGGGCTAACTAAGGGACTTAGTAACTAGCTTAATACATTCAACAATTTCCAAAAGCTACATGCATTACATACCTTATTCAAGACTAGAAGGAGTGGCCGAATGTTTACTTCCCCTTCCCCTCTTCTTACATTTCGCCAAGGATGAAAAAATGAACAATTTTTTTCTTTCTCTTAATCGCTAAAGACATGAGATGACCCTTTTTTTTTTCCCTTCATCATTC